>NW_019949170.1:14729-18110 GCF_002910315.2 Salvelinus sp. IW2-2015 | reverse complement strand
TGTACACTCTGACTACACTCGCCTACTGTACACTCTGACTACACTCTGACTACACCCTGCCTACTGTACACTGACTACACTGACTACACCCTGCCTTACTGTACACTCGCCTACACCCTGGCTACTGTACACTCTGCCTACACCCTGCCTACTGTACACTCTGCTTACACCCTGGCAACTGTACACTCTGACTACACTCTGCCTACTGTACACTCTGACTACACTCTGACTACTCTGACTACACCATGCCTACTGTACACTCTGACTACACTCTGACTACTCTTACTACCCCTGCCTACTGTTACCACTCTGACTACACCCTGCCTACTGTACACTCTGACTACACTCTGACTACTCTGCCTACTGTACACTCTGACTACACTCTGACAACACTCTGACTACACTCTGCCCAATGCTACGTCCCAAACGGCACCCTAAACCATATATAGTGCACTACTTTTGACCATAGGGCTCAGGTTGAAAGTAGTCCACTATGTAGGGAATGGGGTGCCATTTGGGACAGATACTATGTATAAACACATAATGGATTAACAGTTGAGTTCTCCCAGGTCCCATCCACCAGGGTTGATAAAACCGTACGTTGCTGTGATACTACGGCTAGAGGCAGTTAGAAAACGCTTTCAGTATCCTGGAACACTTTCTACCTGTTTCATAACACACAGAAATATGGTTTAACATTTAAAAAGCCTGATCACAAACGAAGTTAAGAAAATAACTGAGCTTCATTGCCAACATCCTCGATCCGTCTTTAAAAAAATTAAAATAAAAATGAAAGACATTCCTACTTCCGTTCCCTTTTCTATTGGCTGTTAGTGTTATTCATTGTCTCTACAATGTGGTTGGGAAAACGGCATTGAACAGGGAATGTTGCTGTATCCTTCAGTTCCAAAGTGCTGATTGAGTTGACATGAAAWTGCTTTGAACATGGTTCCATTCAGAGCAAGAAGGTGTTGTTCACGGTGAATACAACCCTACCTTCTGTCCTTGGGTTTTATTTAAAATAAATATATATATTTAACCTTTATTTAAACTAGGGCAAGTCAGTTAAGAATAAATTCTTATTTTACAATGGACGGGCCCTAGCCAGGCCCAAAACCCTCCCTTAACCCTGGACGACGCCGGGCCAATTGTTGAGCCGTACCATTGGGACTCTCGATCACGGCCGGGTTGTGATACAGCCCGGAAACCGAACCAGGGTGTCTGTAGTGACGGCCTCGAGCACTGAGATGCAGTGCCTTAGACYGRAGCGRCACTGAGATGTGTTTCCTATTCTTAACAAGACAATGGGACGAAGGATGTTTTCTTGAGGAATAGCATGTAGGTAGTTCTAATGTACAGAACCCTATAGAACAATACCTCCAGTACGAGGCTACTCCGGCTGGTGCTGAAGGAGGAGGCTCCACTCGGCTGTGCTGAAGAGGGAGGCTCACTCGGCTGGTGTGAAGAGGGAGGCTCCTTCACTGGTACTAAGAGGGAGGCTCACTCGGCTGGTACGTAAGAGGGAGGCTCACTCACTGGTACTAAAGAGGGAGGCTCACTTCCTGGTACTGAAGAGGGAGGCTCACTCGCTGGTACTAAAAGAGGGAGGCTCACTCGCTTCAACTGGTGCTAAAGAGGGAGGCTCACTTCACTGGTACTTAAAGAGGGAGGCTCACTCGGCTGGTGCTGAAGAGGAGGCTCACTTCACTGGTACTAAAGAGGGAGGCTCACTCGGCTGGTACTAAAGGGGAGGCTCACTTCACTGGTACTGAAGAGGGAGGCTCACTGCGCTGGTACTAAGAGGGAGGCTTCATTCACTGGTACTAAGAGGGAGGCTCACTCGGCTGGTACTAAAGAAGGGAGGCTCACTTCACTGGTACTAAGAGGGAGGTCACTCGGCTGTACTAAAGAGGGAGGCTCACTTCAACTGGTACTAAAGAGGGGAGGCTCACTCGGCTGGTGCTGAAGAGGGAGGCTCACTTCACTGGTCACTGAAGAGGGAGGCTCACTCACTGGTGACTAAAGAGGGAGGCTCACTTCACTGGTACTAAAGAGGGAGGCTCACTCGCTGGTACTGAAGAGGGAGCTCACTTCACTGGTACTAAAAGGAGGTCACTCGGTCTGGTACTAAAGAGGGAGGCTCACTTCACTGGTACTGAAGGAGGCTCACTCGGCTGGTACTAAAGAGGGAGGCTCACTTCACTGGTACTAAAGAGGGAGGCTCACTCGCTGGTACTAAAGAGGGAGGCTCACTTCACTGGTACTAAAGAGGAGGAGGCTCACTCGGCTGGTCTGAGAGGAGGCTCACTTCACTGGTACTGAAAGGGAGGCTCACTTCACTGGTACTGAAGAGGGAGGCTCACTCGCTGGTAAAGAGGGAGGCTCACTTCGCTGGTACTAAAGAGGGAGGCCCACTCAGCTGGTGCTGAAGGGAGGCTCACTCGGCTGTGCTAAAGAGGGAGGCTCAACTCGGCTGGTGCTGAAGAGGGAGGCTCACTCGGCTGGTGCTGAAGAGGGAGGCTCACTCGCTGGTCTAAAGAGGAGGCCCTCACATCGGCTGGTGCTGAAGAGGAGGCTCACTCGGCTGGTGCTAAGAGGGAGGCTCACTTCACTGGTACTAAGAGGGAGGCTCACTCGGCTGGTACTAAAGAGGGAGGCTCACTCGACTGGTACTAAAGAGGGAGGCTCACTCGGCTGGTGCTAAAGAGGTAGGCTCATTTGGCTGGTGTACCATGTGCTGGAGCTCTGATTTTAAGGTGTTAGGTCCCTCTTTAAAATGTCTAACAATTCATGTTTACTTCCGATTTTGACCTGACGCCGATTTAAGATAAGCGGAGTAAGGTCTTTACATGACTCTGTATAATCTGCCTACATCAGTTAAATATCTAGTTATTAATTAAACATACTGATTTAGCCCATTCCAGAGTTCTCCAGATTTTTTATTTTACTAGTCAGTTAAGACAAATTCTTATTATAACAACAGCCTAGGAACGGTGGGTTAACTGGTCTAGGAACAGTGGTTAACTGGTCTAGAACAGTGGTTACTACGAGTGGTTAACTGGTCTAGGAACAGTGGGTAATGGTCTAGGAACAGTGGGTTAACTGGTCTAGGAACAGTGGGTTAACTGGTCTAGGAACAGTGGGTTAACTGGTCTAGGAACAGTGGGTTACTGGTCTAGGAACAGTGGGTTAACTGGTCTAGGAACAGTGGGTTAACTGGTCTAGGAACAGTGGGTTAACTGCCTTGTTCAGGGCAGAATGACAGATTTTTTTAACCTTGTCAGCTCGGGATTCGATCTAGCAAACTTTCGGTTACTGGCCCAACGCTCTAACCCAAGGCTACCTGTCGCCCAATATAGAGTGGATCAGAACTAGGCTGGG
>NW_019949170.1:0-12084 GCF_002910315.2 Salvelinus sp. IW2-2015 | reverse complement strand
TCCCCCCCCCCCCCCCCCCCCCTTAACAACAGACGACGCACGCCACGCACGCACGCACGCACGCACGCACGCACGCACGCACACACACCACACACACACACACACACCACACACACACACACGAACTACAGACACACTGGAATGCTAACATTATGTGTTTCTGTTTAATTTGTTTCCTACAGCGTGCTTGTGGTGAGTCCATCCCATACGTCTCATTGGCTTCTGAGTTTATCTGTCTTGGTCTGTCTGTCTGTCTGGTCTGTCTGTCTGTCTGTCTGTCTGTCTGTCTGTCTGTCTGTCTGTCTGTCTGTCGTCTGTCTTGTCTTAATGTCTGTCTGTCTAATGTCTGTCTGTCTGTCTAATGGTCTGTCTGTTTGTCTGTCTAATGTGTCTGGTCTTAATGTCTGTCTGTCTAATGTGTCTGTCTAATGTGCTCTGTCTGTCTAATGTCTGTTTTTTGTCTTTTGTCTGGGTCTATGTGTCTATCCGTCTGTCTAATGTCTGTCTGTCTAATGTCTGTCTGTCTATGTCTAATGTCTGTCTGTCTAATGTCTGTCTGTCTGTCTAATGTCTGTCTGTCTAATGTTGTCTGTCTGTCTAATGTCTGTCTGTCTAATTCTGTCTGAGTCGTGTCGTCTGTCTAATGTCTGTTGTCTTTAATGTCTGTCTGTCTGTCTAATGTCTGTCTGTCTAATGTCTGTCTGATGTGTCTATCCGTTCTGTCTAATGTCTGTCTGTCTATGTCTGTCTGTCTGTCTAATGTCTTGTCTGTCTAATGTCTGTCTGTTTGTCTAATGTCTGTCTGTCTAATGTCTGTCTGATGTCTTGTCTGTCTGCTAATTCTTGAATGTCTGTCTGTCTAATGTCTGTCTGTCTGCTATCTGTCGTCTGTCTGTCTGTCTGTCTGTCTGTCTGTCTGTCTGTCTGTCTGTCTGTCTGTCTGGTCTGTCTGTCTGTCTTGTCTGTCTGTCTGTCTGTCTGTTCTGTCTGTCTGTCTAATGTCTGTCTGTCTGTCTGTCTGTCTAATGTCTGTCTAATGTCTCGTCTGTCTAAGTGTGTCTGTCTGATGTCTGTCTGTCTAATGTGTCTGTCTGTCTAATGTCTGTCTGTCTAATGCTGTCTGTCTGTCTAATGTCTGTCTGTCTAATGTCTGTCTGTCTAATGTGTCTGTCTGTCTAATGTCTGTAGAGTGTAAATGTGGGCCCCTGGACCTGGCCTTCATCGTGGACAGTTTCTGGAGGTATCGCTCCACTAACTTCGCTCTAGCTAAAGACTTCATCATCACGTCATAGACCGCCTTATTAAGGACCAGCAAGTCCATGTGAGTACTATTTTGAATATTTAATTTTACTCATACTTTATTTATAATAAACAATCACATTACAGTCAAGAAGGATTTAAACATTTTAATTTTTAAATTTTTAATTAAACTTTATTTTAAACTAGGCAAGTCAGTTAGGAACAATTCCTTATTACAATGACGGCCTACCCCGGCCAAACCCGGACGACCTGGGCCAATTGTGCGCCGCCCTCAATGGACGTCATGAATAAAAGGTTTGGGGCGTTCCACGGCGCAACTTTCACTGGGGACATGTCCCCACATTTCTGAAAGTGCATTTTGCCCCCCCCCAGTTATATTCATTGAAATGTAAATAAAGCAATTGCAAAGTGGTGCTTTAGGGACGTTGGACGCCTCCAGAGCGTCCCCCCACTTCTTAACCAATGTTTTCGCCCCTGGGGATTTCTATGCCTGAAATGAGACCAAAAAGCTTTTGTTACATAATTTTGACCTTGTGGCTGTGGAATCAGACTTTGTGGACTGGAATTTGACTTTGTGGCTTGTGGCAATCTGAGCTTTATGTCTGTGGAATCTGACTTTGTGGCTGTGGAATCGACTTTGTTGAATTGACTTGTATGTTTGTCTGTGAAATCTGACTTTGTGGCTGTGGATTATTTTGTTGATCTGACTTGGGCTTGTGGATCTGACTTCTCGTGTCGCTTGGATCTGACTTTGTGGTGTGGAATCTGACTTTGGGGCTGTTGAGATCTGGACTTTGTGGGCTTGTGGAATCTGACGTTGTGACTGTGGAGATCTGACGTGTGTGTGGAATCTGAGTTGTGAAGTCTTTTTGTGGACTGCTTTGTGACTGTGGAAATCTCCGATCGTTATAGTGCGACTCTGTAAATCTGAGCCAATCTACGCACGGGTGGGGTAAATACTGACTTTTTAGAGCAACAGACCGTCCGAGGCAATTCTGAGCTTATGACTTGGCAGATCCGTGACTTGTCGTTGCTGTCGGAATAACTGACAATTCTCCGGTGAATCTGAGCTTTAACGCCTCGACCTATGAAATCTTGAATTGGTCGGCGTTGTAGTGGCAGATTCTTGACATGTGACGCATGCACTCGGTCGCAATCTAACGTTGAATGAGCAGCTACGGGACGTGTGTAGTCTGAGGTGACACTGCTTCACCATTTCAACGTTGGGACCGTCGCGTATAGAGACGAGATACAGAGAACATATTAGGTAGAAGTGCTGAGCTGCTGATGGAGTGTTGGAATGCTGGATCCTGGATCGGTATCGGCTGAGTGCTGAGAGTGCGACTGCCGGTAATGATGGGCTGCGTGAGCAACTCCGTGACATATACTGATGGCATCCTGCGGAATCGTGACGCTTTCGTGGCTGAAGTGGAACTCTGAACCCACGCTGTGCGTGGCGAACTGACTATGCCGAATCTAGACGTGGGTGGTCCGTCCCGGCAAATGCTGAAGATACGTAACTAAGTGCGAGACTTTGCACTAGTCTGACTTCTCCGTGCACTGGTGAAGTGCTGACTGAATATGTGACTACGTAAGGGAAGTTCGACTCCTCGCGCTCGAGAAGTCGAATAAGAACTCTAGAACAATTATGCTGAGACTGCTGTAACTTAACTGATGAAGACCATGTGGAAGTCGTACTTTTTTGTATCTGACTGTGACCCCAACAACACGATGAATGGCAATGGTGAATATTTTGACAATGTTGTGGCTGAGTGAGAAATCATCCACTATGTGGTAGACAAGCTCGCGAAATAGCGTAGAAACTTTGTGACCGTCCGGAGGTGCCCGACTTTGCGCCGACCTGTGCCCATCTAGACTTTGTTGACTGTGAATTGCGGACGCCACACATTTAAATGCCGAAACAGCGTATGGAGCCAGCCTACGCGGTGGTGGTTAACCACAGAACCACCCAAGCCGCACCAGTCAGGGTGCCCCGGCGAACACAATATCCGATGGGAAGAGTCTCACCTAGCTTTCGTGATGTCCGTAGAGTGAGATAGCAATCAAGAGTAACTTGATGAAGGACACGATTGAAGTAAAAATAGATCGTCCGGCCATAAGCAGAGACATCGCTAGTTTTGCATAATAATACAGATTGTCAATACGCACGATTTGAGACATACGAGCTCTGCGTCGGCACCAGATAAATCGAAAACATCTTTAAGTTGAGCCTGAGCCCCAGAAGGTGAACCCTAGTATCGTCCGTGGTCGCTGTGTACGTGAGCGAAGGAAGGCGGAAGCGCGGAGGAGAAGCTCAGACCGGATAGTGAGAGAGGTGAGTGTATGTGTGTGTGTGTGTTGTTGGTGTGTGTGTGTGTGTGTGTGTGTGTGGTGTGTGTGGTGTGTGTGTGTGTGTGTTGGTGCTGTGTGTGTGTGTGTGATGCTTGGTGACAGGCGTTTTATGCGTCTGTAGGTTTAATGACTCCAGGCGGAGAACAAAAGCGGGCACGAGCACGTGGCAGTGAAGTGTAGACAAGTGTATAGTACAAAATGGAAGAAGGTAGAGAGGGTAGGGCGCGATGGGAAGCCAGGAGAGACTGGTCAGAACTAGGGAAGACACACAGACCCGAACGATTACAACGAGCTCACTGGAGCGTCAACAGTAAGTACAACACCACAAGACAAGCGACAACCAGCAACACACCACACACAACGACACAACAGAACACGAACACAAGCAACACGAACCGACGAGCACACACGAGCCACAGCACACACACACACACAACACAACACACACAGATAGGACCTACCGAAGCCGAGGAGAAAACAGACGGCGAATTCAACCACGTGTATGTTTGGAGTGGTCATCAGAGGGACAACATGCGTCTGAGAGAAAACTAGGCACGAAGAGCCCAATTATACGAGAGAGAGGCTGCTAGCAACAGTGATATTAGCCGTCTGAACGTGAGAAACGGAATGAAATTGGATACCTGTAATCCTGCACGCGACGGAAAACCTGCGTGAACAGCAGTCCGTAGTGAACCTCACTGAGCAGGAGAAGAGCGAACTACTGATATCACCAAGATAAGAATACAAACACCGGCGGCTCAACACGCTGTGTGGAGGGGAAGAAGGCAATCAAGGTAAGGTGGACAACACAGCTGAAGGGCATACAAAGAAGGTAAGACAAACACTGAAGCATACTAAGGTCAAGGACAACACACTGAAGGCATAAGCTTTAAGGAACACAAACACGAAGCAACGAAGGGCATCAACGGGTAAAGACTGGGACCAACACACTGCTGCCCGGAAGGCACACGTCGTGAACAAGCAAGGGAGGTTAGAGGGACAACAGCAGCTGTGAAGAGAGCATAATAACAATATGGGTAGAGGCACAAATAACACACTGGAAGGGGCAAGTACAGGAAGAAGGTGGAAACAACACACCTAGAGGCATCGAACGCAGAACTAGATGACAACACAACTGGAAAGGGCATTAAAGGAAGTCAAGGACCAAAACAAAGCGACTTGTGAGAGAGGGGCGAGATCAAAGCTAACAGGTAAGAGGGACGAGCCACACTGTGACGGCGGCGATCGAAAGAGTAAGAAGACAAACACAACTAAGATGCGCATAGAGAACAATCAAAGTAAAAGGCACAACACACTAGAGGAAGAGAGGAACATCAAGGTAAGGAAGGACAACACACTGTAGCGAGAGAACAGTGCATAGAAGTAAGGGACCAACACAACTAATAGAAGAAGGCATCAAGAAGAACAGGGGATAAGGACAAGCGATCACGTGAGGAAGACGGGGCAAGTTCAATAAGAGGTTAGAGGGTGACAAACACACTGGAAAGGACATCGTAGAGGACGTAAGGTGACAAAGAACACACCATGTGAAAGGGCATGCGAGCGGAAGAGACGAAGAGGTCGTGGGCAGGTGAAGTAGTGAAGTAAGAGGGGACAAACGAACAACTGAAGAGAAGAGCTACGGATCAAGACTTAAGGTAAGAAACAACAAAACTAATGAAGGTGGGTCAACGGAAATAAGGAAGACGAACGACACTGGTGAGAAAAGAGCAATCAAAAAGGCGTAGAGTGACAAAACACACGTAGCTGAAGGGGCAGTCAAGCGGTAAGAGGGACAACACACAATGTGGAAGAAGGACATCCAAGACGCAAAGGGACAAGCATGCACTGTTGGAAAGAGGCGAATACAAAAGGGTAGAGGGACAGACGACCAAACCAGTGAAGTACAAGCATCAAGAGGAGGATAAGGACAACACAACTGAAGAAGAGTCCAACGAGGAATATATGGACAACACACGGAGAAGGCCATCCACCAAGACAGGGAATAGAGGAGGACAACACACTAGAAGGGCATCCAAGGAATAAGGAAACAAACCAGACTCAGAGAAAGACATTCAAGGATAAGAGACAACACTGATGTGGAAGGAGCGCATAAGTGAAAGGACAACACAACTGGTGGAGAGGACTCACGGTAAGACAACAACAGCTGTGAAGACATCAAGGGTAAGGACAACACACTGTTGAAGGGCATCAAGGTAAGGACAACACACTGTGAGGGCATCAAGTAAGGACAACCTTCTCCGCTTGCCTCATACCACTTAATGGGGTGCTATGCAGTTATGATCCAGTTCTGAGCACCTGAAGGTTCGAAGGAATTGAGTCTGGTATTTCGGTGACGACCAGCAACATCATATCACAATGGCATCAGTCCATCACACACACACACTAACCCTGTCCCCCCGCTCGTCTGTCAGGTGAGGTGGTCTGCGGAGTAAGGTTACTACTCTGGCCGGTCAGCCAACCATGAACAGCTCATGCTGTGGTCCTGTAACGCAGGCGACCTAAACCAGGCTTCTCCTTGCGAAATCCTAAGGGAGGAAACTTCGCTGAGCTGGCTGGATGGACTCCTTTCTACAGAACCTCACCACACGCAAATCATAGTAAGAAGGCGTACACACAGCGAGCAGCACACACACACACACACACACACACACACACCACACACACACACACACACACACACACACACACAACAGCACCACACACGCTAGTGAACCTTGGTGCTGGATACAGACTCTCTAAACATTGACTTGAGAAATGTCCTAGTTCTTTGGTTTCTCTATTTCCTTCCACAAGATAGAAGTGTCCCAACACAAATTCCCATAAGTCAACTGCTTGTTACCAAATGTCCCAGTTAAGTCCACTGCTTGTCTACCAAATGTACCCAGTGTAAGTCAAACGCTTATTACCAAATGTCCCAGTAAGTGCCAACTGCTTGTTACCAAAGGTGTCCCAGGAAGCAGGACTGCTTCGTAAGCCAAATGTACCCCAGTAAGTCAATAGCGGCTGCTTGTTGACCAAGATGTCCCGGAAAGTTCAACTGCTTGTACCAAATGTCCCAGGAAGTCTGGGTTTTAAAGCTGCCTTGTTACCAAATGTCCAGGTAGAGTCAACGTGCTTGTTACCAAATGTCCCAGTTCAGTAAGTCAACTGCTTGTTATCCAAAGTGTCCAGTAATCAACTGCTTAATTACCATTGGTGTGGTCATCTCTGTCCTCTGATTTCTCCAGTCTCATTGTTCTTCAGACATTGTGTCGCGTGAGTAACTAGAATTGGGATGTTCGTCTAAGCGTTTCTCTATCGTTCTGCTGTGGGTTAATCTCTGTGGTTTCTCTGTGGTTTTCTCTGTGGTTGTGTCTCCTAGTCGAGCTTCCCTGTGGTGTTCTCTGTGGTTTCTCCTGTTGGGCTGGTTTCTCCTGTGGTTTAACCGCTGGTGTTTCTCTGTGTTCGTCGGGTGGTTTCATCTGTGGGCTTTCTCTTTGGTTGACTCTGTGGTTTTTCTTGTTTCTTTGTGGTTTCTCGTGTGGTTCTGTGCGCTTTGGTTCTGTGTTTTCTCCTGTGGTGTTTCTCACCTGTGGTTTTCTCCATGTGTTGTTCTCTGTTGTGGTTTCTCCTGTGGTTTCTCCTGTGGTTTCTCTGTGGTTTCTCCTGTGGTTTCTCTTGGTTTCTCCTGTGTTTTCTGGGTTTCTCCTGTGCGATTCTCTGTGGGTTTCTCCTGTGGTTTTTCCGTAGGTTTCTCCTTGTGGCTTTCTCTGTGGGTTTTCTCTGTGGGTTACACTTGTGGGTTCATAGCCTGTATGTTTTCATCTGTAGGGTTTCTCTTTGTGGTTTCTCCTGGTTGATTTCTCCTGTGGTTTCGGCGCTGTGGTTTTCTGTGGGTTTTTCTGGGGTTTCTCCTGTGGATTCTCTGGATTCTCTTATTGAGACTGGGACGATAAGACAATTGAAGCTGTTGGTCTACCTTGGTTTCTTCTGTGGTTTCTCCTGTGGTTTCTCTGTGTTGTTCTCACGTACTTACAGCAAAGCTTCATGATGATATCCAGAATCTCACATTCCTGTAGATAACAGTTATATAATGTTCAATATGTAGATAATAGTTATATAGATGTTCAATATGTAGATAATAGTTATATAGATGTTCAATATATAGATAATAGTTATATAGATGTTCAATATGTAGATAACAGTTATATAGATGTTAAATATATATAGATAACAGTTATATAGATGTACAGGATATAGATAATAGTTATATAGATGTTCAATATGTAGATAATAGTTATATAGATGTTCAATATATAGATAACAGTTATATAGATATTCAATATATAGACAACATTTATATAAATGTACAGGATATATAGATAACAGTTATATAGAGAACAGTTAAATAGATGCACAGAATATAGAGAACAGTTAAATAGATGTACATGATATAGAGATAACAGTTAAATAGATGTACAATAAATATAGGTAACAATTATATAGATGTACAATATATATAGATAACAGTTATATAGATGTACAATATATATAGCCCACCCACTGGGGAGCTTTTTTTCCCACAAAAGGGCTTTATTACAGACATAAATACCCCTTCCCCCTCCCCTCAGACGATCCTGCAGGTGAAKAAGCCAGATGTAGAGGTCCTGGGCTGGCGGGGTTACATTGTGAGGCCAGTTGGACGTACTGGCCAAATTCTCTAAAATGACGTTGGAGGCGGCTTATGGTAGAGAAATGAACGTTCAATTCTCTGGCAACAGCTCAGGTGGACATTCCTGCAGTCAGCATGCCAATTACACGCGCCCTCAAAACTTGAGACATTTGTGGCATTGTGTTGTGTGACAAAACTGCACATTTTACAGTGGTCTTTTATTATCCCCCAGCACAAGGTGCACCTGTGTAATGATCATGCTGTTTAATCAACTTCTTGATATGCCAGCCCTGTCAGGTGGATGGATTATTTTGGCAAAGGAGAAATGCTCACTAACAGGGATGTAAACAAATGTGTGAACATAATTTGTGAGAAATAAGCTTTTTGTGCTTACAGTATATAACACAGTTGTAACATTAATGCTTATTGACTCAATGTTTGTACAATTCAGTATATATATTCTCAGAAGATGACACTAATGATAAATAATGTATTGTACAGTATATCATCTCATCTCCTCCTATAGTGTTAGTTTACAACCTGATGAAGTGTTATAGACTCCTAATATACAGTTGAAGTCGGAAGTTTACATAAACCTTAGCCAAATACATTTAAACTCAGTTTTTCACAATTCCTGACATTTAATCCTAGTAAAAATTCCCTGTCTTAGGTCAGTTAGGATCACCACTTTATTTTAAGAATGTGAAATGTCTGTCACGCCCTGGCCTTAGTATTCTTTGTTTTCTTTATTATTTTAGTTAGGTCAGGGTGTGACATGGGAATGTGTGTGTTTTGTCTAGTTTAGGGTGTGTGTATTGTTTAGGGGGTTTGTATAGTGTATGGGGTTGTGTTCAGGAGAGAGGTCTAGGAAAGTCTATGGTTGCCTGGTTTGGTTCTCAATCAGAGACAGCTGGTTTTGTTGTCTCTGATTGGGGGCCATATTTAAGGCAGCCATAGGCTTTAGGTGAAGGTGGGTAATTGTCTATGTCTATGTCTATGTCTATGTTCTATGTGCTATGTTGCATGTGTGCACTTAGTTCTTCTTAGCTTCACGATCGGTTGTTTTGTTCATTTTGTAAGTGTTTGTTTTTTCCTTCATTAGAAAGAAGATGTCTTATTTTCACACGCTGCGTTTTGGTCCTCCATTCAAGTCAAGACGATCGTGACAGAATTACCCACCAAGACGGACCAAGCAGCGTGTCAAGCGGCAACAGGAGAGCAATGCACACAGGATTTATGGCAATGGGAGCAGGATCTGGGCTACACTACGTGGGAGGAGATCGACAGGTGGGCGATCGACCCAGGGGAGTGCCGGAGCCCGCCTGGGATTCTCTGGCGCAGTGCGAGGAGGGATACCGGCGAATGGAGGCAGCACGAAAAGACTGCGGTAGGAAGCCTGTGAGTCAGCCCACAAAATTCTGGGGGGGGGGGCTAAAAGGGAGTGTGGCGAAGTCAGGTAGGAGACCTGCGCCTACTAGAGTAGGGCAAGACACCGTGTTACGCAGTAGAGCGCATGGTGTCTCCTGTACGTGTTTCATAGCCCGGTGCGGGTTATTCCACCTCCCCGCACTGGTAGGGCTAGATTGAGGATTGAGCGGATGTCATGAAGCCGGCCCAACGCATCTGGCCACCAGTGCGTCTCCTCGGGCCGGCTTACATGGCACCAGCCTTACGCATGGTGTCCCCGGTTCGCCTACATAGCCCGGTGCGGTTTATTCCACCTCCCCGCACTGGTCGGGCGACGGGGAGCATACAACCAGGTAGTTGGGCAGGCTCAGTGCTCAAGGGAGCCAGTACGCCTGCACGGTCCGGTATTTCCGGCGCCACCTCCCCGCCCCAACCCAGTACCACCAGTGCCTACACCACGCACCAGGCTTCCTGTGCGTCTCCAGAGCCCTGGTCCTCCTCCACCCTAGCCCTATGGTGCGTGTCCCCAGCCCGGTACCACCAGTTCCGGCACCACGCACCAGGCCTACAGTGCGCCTCAGCCGGCCAGAGTCTGCCGTCTGCCCAGCGGCGCCTGAACTGCCCGTCTGCCAAGCACCGTCTGAGCTGCCCGTCTGCCAAAGCACCGTCTGAGCTGCCCGTCTGCCAAGCACCGTCTGAGCTGCCCGTCTGCCAAGCACCGTCTGAGCTGCCAGTCTGCCAAGCACCGTCTGAGCTGCCCGTCTGTCCCGAGCCGTCAGAGCTGCCCGTCTGTCCCGAGCCGCTAGAGCCGCCCGCCAGCCTGAGCAGCCAGAGCCGTCCGCCAGAACGGATCAGCCGACGCCCGCACAGCCATGACGCAGCAGAGTCGCCGCCAGCCATGAGCAGCCAGAGTCGCCCGCCAGCCATGAGCAGCCCAGAGTCGCCCGCCAGCCATGAGCAGCCAGAGTCGCCCGCCAGCCATGAGCAGACAGAGTCGCCCGCCAGCCATGAGCAGCCAGAGTCGCCCGCCAGCCAGGATCTACAGAGCCATTGACAATGGTGGAGTGGGGGCCATGTCCCGCACCCGAGCCGCCGCCATAATAAGGCCCACCCCGGAGCCTCCCTTCAATGTCAGGTTGTGCGGTCGGAGTCCGCACCTTTGGGGGGGGGGGGGTACTGTCACGCCCTGGCCTTAGTATTCTTTGTTTTCTTTATTATTTTAGTTAGGTCAGGGTGTGACATGGAAGTTTGTGTGTTTTGTCTAGTTTTAGGGTGTGTGTAATTGTTTAGGGGGTTTTTGTATATGGTGTATGGGTTGTGTTCAGGAGAGAGGTCTAGGAAAGTCTATGGTTGCCTGGTTTGGTTCTCAATCAGAGACAGCTGGTTATTGTTGTCTCTGATTGGGAGCCATATTTAAGGCAGCCATAGGCTTTAGGTGATGGTGGGTAATTGTCTATGTCTATGTCTATGTTCTAGTTGCATGTGTGGCACTTAGTTCTTTCTTAGAACTAAAAGAAGATGTCTTATTTTTCACACGCTGCGTTTTGGTCCTCCATTCAAAGTCAAGACGATCGTGACAATGTCAGAATAATAGTAGAGTGAATGATGTATTTCAGCTTTTATTTCTTCTTCACACATTCCCAGTGGGTCAGAAGTTTAAATACACTCATTAGTATTTGGTAGCATTGCCTTTAAATTGTTTAACTTGGGTCAAATGTTTCGGGTAGCCTTCCAAAAGCTTCCCTCAATAAGTTGGGTGAATTTTGGCCCATTCCTCCTGACAGAGCTGGTGTAACTGAGTCAGGTTTGTAGGCCTCCTTGCTCGCACATGCTTTTTCAGTTCGGCCCACAAATTTTCTATAGGATTGAGGTCAGGGCTTGTGATGGCCATCCCCAATACCTTGACTTTGTTGTCCTAAAGCCATTTTGCCACAGCTTTGGAAGTATACTTGGGGTCATTGTCCATTTGGAAGACCCATTTGCGACCAAGCTTTAACTCCTGACTGATGTCTTGAGATGTTGCTTCAATATATCCACAATCATTTTCCCTCTCATGATGCCATGAGGTGCACCACTCCCTCCTGCAGCAAAGCACCCCCACAAACATGATGCTGCACCCCTGTGCATCACGGTGGGGATGGTGTTCTTCGGCTTGCAAGCATCCTTGTTTTTCCTCCAAACATAATGATGGTCATTATGGCCAAACAGTTTTTATTTTTGTTTCATCAGACCAGAGGACATTTCTCCAAAAAGTACAATCTTGTGTCCCCATGTGCAGTTGAAAATCGTAGTCTAGCTTTTTTATGGCGGTTTTGGAGCAGTGGCTTCTTCCTTGCTGAGCGGCCTTTCACGTTATGTCGATATAGGACTCGTTTTACTGTGGATATAGA
>NW_019949169.1:0-12089 GCF_002910315.2 Salvelinus sp. IW2-2015 | reverse complement strand
CGTCCATCCTCTGATGTGCATAGAGCTACCCTCTGGCTAATTTGACAGAGTAGCTTCATGATCCTAGGTAGGATTACAGAGGTATGCTCCTGGCCTGAGGCCCTATGCAGAATAGTGCAGCCTGTTTCTGCATGGGTCCAGGCCAAGACAGGGCAGTTGCATTTTCAAGCCCTGAAAACAATGAGGGAAATGACAAACGCCGCCAGTGCACACAAAATGCGCAGGGTGTGAGCGGTTCATGCATCACGCGCAAAAGCGTTCGGCTACACCCCCCAGCCCGCCCTTCTGAACTTTATCATTCAAATTAAATGCGCCCGCTCAAAGGCAAGGGGCAATCATTGCCTTTTGCGTTGGGTCTGTTAGAACGCCTGGCAGTGGAATGACAAATCAGGCATATTCGAATTCTCGTCGCTCTTTGACGGTCAAACGGCTGAGGCAGAGCCGCTGAACTTCGGAACTTGGGCGGGCGGGGCCGGCAACGGGGGGGGGTCTCTCTCTGACAAAGTCACTGGCTGCTACTCGCAGGTTATGTTGGTGGCAGGAATCTGACCGTAACCAGTAGTAACAATGGTAAAAGATGTTGGCCCAAGTTCCAGTGAACTGGAAGCAACGGTTGTTTTGCTCAGACCATTCTGATGAAAGTCAAACCCACAAAGCTCCACTTCCTTCCCCGCTACCTATTATTAGCATACATCACCGAGCCGACAGCCTCCAATTGTTTCTTCAGTAAATAATTTAGGAGATATACGGTGCAGGTTCCAGAAGAGTACTCTCAGAGCCCCCCTTCAGTACCTCTTCTCCACATTGAATATTCTTTTATCAACCTCTCTATTCCCGTCAAAAATGGACTTAAATGAAATGTTTTTTCATCGACTCAATCTTTACATCATGAACATACCCTCACCATCAATACATCAGCTCTCTTATTAGAAACTGTTCATCGCGCCCAATCTTTCATAAACCCTACCATGAAAAGAGCCAGGCGAACACACCCTTCTCTTCTCTCACCTATATTAGTCCTAGTCAGACCCTTCGCTACATGGAGCACATCGAATGAGCCTCCACGGTGCCGCATCCCTGTTCCTATTCGAATCATCCCGCCCCTCTGAGATTGTCTTCTTACTGACTTTCCTACACTTGGCAGTCCCAACCTGTAGCATCAATTCTTCCCTGCATCTGGAACATGATTTTCTGGAACAGGGCACACACCGTCTAAATCAGTACCCTAAAACGGTCCCAGCCCATTGAGAGTGCGCATGTCTCAACAGCTAACAAAACGAGCCAATAGACGGATACGAAAGGTAAATCGCCTCCGTAAGAGTACTATCGAGAACAGGATTGTGTCGAGGCCACAGATCTGGGGATAGGGGTACAACAACATCCATACTGCAGCATCTGCATGGCTTCCCTCCCAAGAAGCACCACGGTGTCCTCTCATCATCATTCTCTTCCCCCTCTCTAAATGGATTAGAAACCGCTTCTGATACACCACCCCAAGACTCCTCATCCTAGGAGTCTGGCTCGGTGCCTCGCCAAAACACTGAGCCCATACTCTCGGCTCCCCTCGTGGAAGATTCGAGCTTTGGCCAGGGAGCGCTGCACCAACAGACTCGATTGGTCCCTCCTCACGAGTTTAGTAGTTCCCTATGTGCGACATCCGGCAAGAACCCATTCCAGAAGACACACACCTCTGTACAGACTCTATCCATCACGGCCTTCCTTATACCGGTAAGTGGGCCACGACGGAAAGCCCACTTCCTCAGTTTAAAAAGGCCCCACACTGAAGCCTCCTCCCCCGCTGGAGGCCTTTGCAAAACGGCATTCTAAAGGAACACTGACCATGGGAAAACAAGGATTCCTGGTCTGATGAAACCAGAATTGAACTCCTTGGCCTGAATGCCCTAAGCGTCCCATCTGGAGGAAACCTGCCACCCATCCCTAACGGTGAAGCCATGGGGTGCCCAGCAAATCATGCTGTTGGGGACTGGTTTTTTCAGTGGAAGGGACTGGGAAGACTAGTCAGCGATCGAGGGAAGAAGATGAACGGAGCCGCGAAGTCTAGAGAGATCCTGTGGAATAACCTGCCTCAGGCCCCCCTCAGACTAGGGGTCAAGGTTCACCGGCCTCACAGGACAATGAACCTAAGTAATCAGCCAAGACAAATACAGGGTGGTTTCGGGGACAAGTCCGAATGTCCTTCGATACCCGATGAACATTCTCTGGAGAAGTACATTGAAAATAGCTGTGTTGCGACACGCTCCACCTTTACTCCGCATGCCAACCTGACCAGAGCTTGAGAAGATCTGAAGGATCTTGCGAAGAATGGAAAACCCCTATTCATACTCCCTAAAAATAAGGGTTTAATTGGGACCAAACCCTGGAACTTCAGCACTCCATGCCCAAGAACTGGTTAGCATGCAGAGCTTAACGTGATAGTAAGTGACATATGTTTGGCAACTAACGCCATTTCTACTCTACTCAGCCAAGTCATATGACTAATGACACTGTTTCTGGGATAGAACTCTAGTTTACTTCGCGCTAACCATGCTAATCGAAATTTGGAGACGAGTAAAATGGCATCCATAGAGTTCATGCTGACTCTGGGTAGGTTAGAAAAAAGGCTTTCCTCATCACGCAAAAATCTCACAGTGTCCCTCTGTCTACTAAAGTCTGCAAGCTAACCCTGTCTGGTGGTCGCTAATGTCCAAGGTTTGTCAAATTTTGCTAGTTCTTATGTGGTTAGTTTTTGTAAACACGCCTCTTTCAGCGCCACGGGCACAGGTTACTGGTCACATTGGATAGCACTGGTAAGAATATTCTTCTAACTTGTGTTATTTGTATCTTCCGTACGGGCCTCTCCATGGGCAACGGCCTTAGCCTTCTCTCTGGGCACCGACGGGACAGTCTCTGATAAACCACCATGGCCGGGTGCTGCCTCTCTCCTATCCTCCCTCACATGTGAGAGGAAACCTCACGATCTGGCAGTTCTCCTACAAAACCCGCTTTACAATGGCTATCTACGGTGGGAACAATCATCATCTGATCAAATTGGAGAAATGGATTTTATCCTGCTCAACTGGACGATTAGGATTTTAACTACCTTAATGATGTACAATCCATTAAAAACGGCTCTCCAGTTGCGCCCCTGCAGCCCATTCCAGCCCCCTCCGGAGGTACACATCTATACCAGCAAAATAAGGTTCTCCACCATACAGTAGGTTACTAGCCCCCCTCCTGGGTTTTTGCTAGCAGCCATCTTCAATCCTCTGTCGCCCCACCAGCATTTCCCTTCTCAGCTAGACCCTTAGTTTTACATATTCTCTTCCCTGATGGATGGGAAAGTGTGTGTTATGTGCTCACGAGATGGCTTGCTGAGGCATATCGTAGACGTAGTAAGCCCTATCCTCGTCGCGTTGTCTGTGTTGTAGCTCGTCGCTGTCGTGGTGTGTGTTCCGTTCTCGGGTGTAACACGTCGGTCCCTTTCAGATACCGTGTTTCCAGCTGTACACGTTGAAATGCTACAGAAGCCAGCTGGAACAGCCACAAAATGGGGGGGGGATAAGAGCAATTAGCGGGTCGTTGCGAACGACCCGGAGGCGGTTCCCTTTGAACAGTCAGCAGCGAGTCATCTAAGAGTTCTTGGATATTTTCTGTATGTTTTTTCCCCTCTCCTGGCGGCTTGCTCCTCGTTTATCCGGGGCCGAATCCAGTGGCACCTTGTTTGACACTAATACGCCCATCCTGGCACGCTGCCCGCTAAGAAGTGGTCCTGATGCGGCCGTCATTTTCCCTCTCCTGTTCAGCAGGACTTCGGTTCTGTAATTTACAACTGAGAGTCGGGGGTCACCGTCTGACCTGGGCAACTCCTCTTTAAAAAACGGTAGAGGAGAAGACTCTCATCTTCTCTTTGTCTCTCCGCTTCCACCCGATCCGTCAACCTCGTTACAGTCATCAACCTCAAAGGGGTGTTACGAAGCCACCTCCAGACAACATAGAGCTTTGGCGCTCTTCGATCTGTAAGTTAAAGGGAACAGAGCAGGTTGCTTTTAAAATGGTTTTCAGGAGTGAAAATTAAGGGGAGCTTGATTGTGTTTGTTACTACAATGCGTTTCAATTTACGAAGAAAAAAAAAATTTCTTTCTGGCACCATCGCTTGGGATGAACTGGAGGTTGGACAGATTCTCTCCAATACTTGCAAAAGATGTGGTGCTGGTGGATGTTGCATGCCGCCCTAAATCACATGTGGTCAAACAGGCAACGCTGCTAGCCAGAGCTTTTTAACCTTCTTCCCCAACCTCACACATGTTTCAGCGCCTAACAAACACCTTTGAGAACAAAAGGGAGGACAATTCAAATCTCTGATAAGATTCCCTACCGAATTCTAAATGCGTTACCCTTCTCCACGTTTTGTCCTTCCTCGGTGAGCAATCAAGTGCTGCACTTGCACTGGCTCCACCTTGATCCAAAGGCAGCACCCGGACCCGCCACAGCACTCCGCGTTTTCTGGACCCCAGTCCGACAGAATCCCCCAGAACGTAACACCAACGATCCCACCCAATAACTGGCGCACATTTGCGACCCGAACCCATATCACTGAACGCGCCCCCAGGTTCGAGGCTAGCCAATGTTAGGGCTGTTTTCCGTCTGTTCATTGGATCGCCCTCCCTATCTTAATCTCTTAAAAATTCATGTGGTGACATGCATAAGACGAAGGCAGAAACCTCGGTCGCACCTCGTTCTCCACTCAGTACCCGAGGAGCGATCGACATGATAAATCCTGTTTGAATATCTAGTTGCATCCGCAGAGGATATTTGCAGCTCTCCGGACCCTCTTCCTTTTGAAGCGGGCGGGCCGCGGGGGGCGGGGAGACCCTCAGACACCCATTACATATAGCGCAGTATAGTGGGGAGAATGAACACAACCCCGGCAGGACCCCAACGCGTCACTGTGCCCCGCTACTCCCCACCTCCACACACACTCCCAACTCTGCTTTCAGCCCCCTTCACTTCTGCATGCAATACGCAAGCAAGCCTTCCAAGATACCCCTTATTAATCAGCCAACTACCTTCCCCACCCCCCCTTACTTACCTGCCCCAGCAGATCGCCCACAGAGTTTCATTGCTGTGCAGGCAACGTCTTTTGGCTCTCTGCTGACCGTGTAGAGACTCCGCAGAAACCGACCACCCTCCGTACCTAACGCTCTGATCCTCCTGTCGCTGTGGCTGTGCTGCTGTGTCCCAACAAAAATGTTCGCACCCCTGGCCTGGTTTCCGCTTTGCGCCATCCGCACGCCTCGGAATTCGTGTGCATCAGTGTGTGTGTTTACCATTTTATCAGCACTCCGACGTAAGAGTACCACACGGGCGCGTTCTCCACGTGCGCCTTCAGTCGGGCTTGTACTCACCGCGTCGACCCGCCCCCGTGGTGACTCTGGTCGCGTTCGCTCACCTCCACCCAGCCCCGCCGCTCCTCCCCTGACCACTGCTAACACCCCCTCTCTACATGCCCCCCGCAGGACACAAGGTGGCTCGTTCAAGCTCGTGTCCCGCCCCGCCACCGAAGGATATTCCCGAACCTCACATTCACGCTCCAACCTGTATTCCACAACTCCTGAGAGGTACTGATCAGCTTGTCTGTCGGGCGAATCTCGTAAAACCCCCGTCGTAAGTCAGTGCAAATCCGACTCCCTCTCCCCCTGGCTCGTACATGCTGGATGGTGTCGTGTGGGATGTAGATGAGTTGGGGGATGGAAGCTTTGGGCCCGCAAAGTGTGTAGAGCGGGGCCGAGCGTAGGAGCCTAGAGAATAATAGCGCAGGCTCTGTAAGAGGACGGAGAGCATACTATCGGGTGACGTGGGAGTCCCGGAGAAGAAGCGACCAAGAGAGCTTTGTGCCGCTATGAACCCAGGGAGTCATTTTGCTAATGGGCACCTGTTCCGGTGATTTGCGGCTTCCCAATTGTTGCATACATTGTAAGACCTTTATTTGAGAATCTGAGGACACATGGACCACCAAGCTTCTTGTCAGTCTCCTACGAGAGGAAATAGCTGGGAGGCATGTTCGAGGTTGTGGCTGCTACCTACAGCTTCTACAACAACCCTGTCTGTGGGCCGTCTGGTCTATGATGGTTTGCAACCCCCACTAGTTTGTTGGTGGCCAGGATCGAAATTAATGAGACAACACCAAGGACACTTGGTAATAGGCGGATCACTTCTACAACAAAAACCTACCGCACTCCCAGGCTCAACGAGAACTTATACCGGAATAGGTCTAAATGAGGACGTTAGCTCGGACTTACTCTTTGTTTCCTTGTTAACTCTTACTCACACACTGTCATTCCCTTTGTCATATATAGACAACAACGAATTGCACGCAGGTAGACCAGGTCATCTTACGCATCCGTCTGCTCTTTTCCCTATGACCGCGTTTCCACATTTAGAGGTTAGGACGCGATGATAGGAGCTAAGCCATAGACTGTGGGCCATCCTGGTTGTAAGAAGGTCAGCTGGGCAATATTGGCTACATACTAATGTGGTGTTGGAGGTCACTACCTGGCCGATCAGAATCAGGCAATTTCTATGAGTGAATCCAAAGGGCTAGTAACAAGCGAGGGAAATTCTGTTATTCTCACCGTTAATGTGTTCCGAAGATGGGGACCTGCATCTCTTCTGGGTTGTCTGGGAAGATCGGGGAGACGCTGTCTGAAAGTCAGTTCTCCATCTCAGTGGTATAATTAAGACCAAACCCACGGGTAGGGACACACTCCCCTAAAATCTGGGACAGGTCGTCATGGGATACAGCTTGGTGCCACGAGAGTCTCACGTATTATGTCTTCCTCGCCTTTTGAGGAGCGGCAGCACGTTGTGCGAAGAGGGACTCCGTGTGTCAGGGGAGGGGTTATAACGTCCAGGTCTTCAGGCTCTTGGGTAATGGACTTTGGCGGGCACATGGGGTTTGAACCCGCTGCCGGTGTCCATGATGGAAGTGTGGAAATGGCGTCGGGAAATGCCTCGCGATTCGTACACTACAATAGATAGCTGAATCTGTTGGGGCTGTATACCCATGGAATGGGGGCCTATTCTTTGGCTATGCTATTCTGGATAGGAAGGCTGATTTAACTGATGTGTGCATCATGTGGTCGACCAAGTAATCGAACAGGTTGGTCTCCCGGAGGCGCCGTACAAAAGTATTTCTAGAGGCTGTTTGCCAGTGGCCCTTGGGCCAGGATTTTTTCTAGGACAGCGTCGGAGTCGCGTTCCAATGTTACCAGTAACATGTTCATCTCCACTAGCTCGCACTATCGGCCAGTCGTGGGATCTGAGAAAGAACGGGGGCAAATGGAACTTATACACGATGAGAGTTAGAGAAGAGCCTGCGCGAGCTGGAAGAGTTCGGAGATGAGACGCGTGTTACAATACTCACTACTAGATCGAATTGGAGGAGGTTAATGTGAAACTACTGATTGCCTACTGGGGTGCGGAGCGGGAGAAGCTCAAAAGTCCAAGCCCACAAAACCGTTAGGGTGTGCTTTTGTGCCAACAGCCCAAACACAATGTAGCGAGCGAGCCCTATGAATAGAGTTGGCTTAATAGGGTACGGTAGTTCATGGTTAGGGCATCACGTTTACTCGTAGTGGTTCTTAGGGCGTAGAAAAATAGTAGTCCTTACCCTTTGCACAGTGCTTGGTACTTACAACTCAGTCCAGTTGGAGCCGAGGAGGATCTATCGCATGCCCAAGGGTAACGCAGTTCTTGGTTCGAATCCCTCTTGATGGCGGCCTGTGATGTTTGAACTTTTTCAAAGGGTCTTAATGCCCGCGACCTACGGAAGCGTGATCAGAGCCAATGCCACCCTCGGTACAAGAGCTCCCAGACCTATTGAGCGTGTAAATGATCCAAGACACTAATACAAGTGATCGTCAACTCAAGCAAACTTGAATGATGATGTGGTTGGGTCCGTAGCCATGCCACACAGCAAGGGTAGGGAGAAGTCTGTATTCTCAAAATGTTCGAATGCGACGTAGATTTTTGGTGAGACCTAGGATTGTGCCGATGCAGATAAACTTTTCCCAACCCTGCCTGTCAACTAGACACGTTGCGATTCCCTGCGAAGGAGGAGGAAGGGTAACAGGAAGTGCGGAAGGAGGAGAGAGATGGGCCGGAAGAGCTGAGGAGTGATGACCCACGATCGCGCACTTGGGGTAGAGTGAGAGAGCAAGAATGAAAGGAAAGAGCAAAGAGATGTGATAGATCAAGAGGGAGAGAAGAAATGTTAGTTATGGGAGTGGATGAGAGGAAAGAGGTAGAGATAGAGAAGAGACAGACATAAGGAGTGATGTTACGGGGAATTGTACAGAGGAAGAGAGAATTAGGGTTAACAATCTTGTGGTCTGGGTTGAAACCTTAAACACTCGATGTGACTCTCGGAACTGATTTCAAGCTTTCAAATTTTGCCGAGGAGGAAAACGGGTTTTGGATCAGGCTGGAAAAGAGCAGGAGATCTTGTCCTTTCTTGTATCGCCGGCTGGCTGATCATCGTCGCAGGTGACCCACTCCTCGCTCTTCCCCTCGCTTAGCCGTTGTCCTTCCTTCCAGACGTGGGCGTGGGCAACCCAGTAGGTACATCCGCTCCTCACGTCACCGTGCCGTCCAGACCTCTTTGTGGCTTACAGGTGGTTATATATCGGCCTTGTCTCCTGGCCAGAACCCCCTCTAGTGTCGATTAGTGGATTCCCCGACTTCTCCCATCTCTCTCCCTCCACTTGATGGTGTCGCTGCTGGCTTGCCTTGCCTTCGGCCGCCGTCACACTGGGCCACACCTCACTGAGTTGACCGCTCAGCTCTGATTGCTGGCTGGCCGATTCAGGGAGATGCAAGAATTCTGGGTTTCGCTGAAAGAGAGACGGTAATGCCTGGATGCATGAGTGAGTTTGTTTAGTTGTGCATACCATATACAGGTAAAGTGTGCTCCGCTCCTAGAGTCTAAGAGACCATGTGCCAAGAGAAGCAGCAGAGATTCTCCAGCTGGGCGTGAAAAGGGAGGCGATCGACTCGTGGAGGCTTCACACACAGCGTGGGCGGCCGCATTGCGAGTGATGCTTTTTTTCGTGAAGACAGCCGCATTCAATTTGAGGCAACTATTAGTACCTCCAGCGACACCGGAGCCCTCTCTGTTCCTTCCGCCAGAGCAATTAGGTCCGCGTAGACTGAAAAGAAACAACATCACCCCCACCAGCCTGCTCACACGTCACATCCCAAGTATGACCAGATCTGGGTGTGCCTTGCTGTCCAATTGCCGCGGGGATCCATGGCGTACTCGCAGGTGTAACGCCCGGCGTCGGCCATCTTGAGGCTGGTGATGGTAATGGAGGGGGTTTTCGTTCCAAAGGTGCGGGATGAAAGCGGCACACGCCTTTGCACAGGGGGGGCACGAGTCGGAGGACAGCACCCCTCGCGGTATGTGGGGTGAAAGACGGGCAAAATGTTATCCCTCTGCTTTCTCCGTGGGCTCACCTCTCCCACGACACCTGCGTCCAATGAATGGACAAGGAAGAGGGTTTTGCAGGTGGCAGCTCGTCCAGAGTCTAGTCTCACATACAGTCTTCCACAATACAGTCTATGCCAATACAGTTCCTAATGCACAAACAGATCTTATGCACATACGCTCTATCGCCACAATACGTTATCCAGATGACTATCTGTCTCAATAATCCCCCATCATTAATCAATGGGTAGTCAATGCAAGACGGAGTGCCCTAAATCCTTCAGGACTAGTACTGAGGATTGCTCTTCCCCCTCTACCCTAGCTTTTGGGCCTCCTCACTCTGTTCTGGAAGAAGGAAGCTGGAACCACACACTACTTTTTCTCTCTCTCTTTCCTGTTCTGTCCCTTCAGCTTCCCCTCATGAATGACTCATGGAAACACAGAATAATTCATTTTGACGCAGATTGCAGCATTGCTATTCACCGTGTGTCGGTTTGTTGATCTCTATCAACAGCCAAGGTCTGGATTCAATCATCGCAGCAGGATTTGTCTAACTTAAAATTGGTCTCGAAATACATGTGTCTGTGTATAATGCAGTCTTGGTACAGTAGTTGCAGAACTGATTGAGAATCCGAGTCCTTTATCTAAGAATAGAAATTCATGTTATGAATTTATTGAGTCTTAAGACAAAACGGGTGCTAACAAATGTGTAAATTGTGTGCCTCGTGTACTGTAGCATTGGCGTCTAAATAATGTGCCCGTAAGCTAAACCATCAGATGTGTTTAGACGGTAACCCAATAATATTTGTTGATGGACCCTCTCAAAGTTTCTATTATCCAGTATGCAGAGTATAGCCATTAACAAGATGTTTATCCTTTGCAGCTATGAAATGCGGTGTGTTTACATCTAGCCACATACTGCCAGACACCAACACTGGAAATCAATACCCGATCCAGTTTCACCCATCTGCTTTCCAGGATGCATTTTTATTTTACGATCACGCCATGRAGTCGTTTCTTTTCATTAACTCCTAGCTTACGTTGTTGTGGTGGCGTGTCAGACTGGGAGGGGCGCCCTCGGCGCTACGCTAGTCCACCCCCGCCTTGTTGTGTGCTGTCGACGCATCCTCACAGCAGCCAGCAAGGCCACTTAAGAGTGCTTGCCGACTGTGTGAATACGGTGTTACTGCTGCGTAGAGACTGCAGCTGGGAAGAAGGCGTTGGTGAATGAGGAAGCAGATTGACTTAAGGGTGGGGATGTCACCGGGGTGAGGTGGGGGATGCCTCCTAGCGTTTCTCACCTCTGTAGGGGGACGAGCGAGCACCGCAATTAAATTCTGTGTGTGTGTGTGTGTGTGAGGGAGAGCTCTGCGTGTTAGTTTAAGCACATCTGCCCYGCGTTCTCCAAAATAAATTGTTTAGAAACTTTCGCGTCTCCAGAGAGAGAGAGGGGGATTAAATGGGCTGTAGAGAACTGAGGAGTAAAAAAATACGTGTTTTTGTCTGCTTCCAAAACGGAAAGAGAGGGAGGGAATTGGGGTGAATTGAAGAAACGCCCCGGTCGCTTCAGACTAGACTACTTGGAATTGAAATGATTGAGATTGTCATGGAAACAGCTGGAGCTATTCAGGGGAGGGGGGAGACGGGACGGAAGATTTGAGGTGAACGTGCATGCAGAGGTTGAGAAGGTGCTCTTACCCCCGTTGATAAAGTTCACACTGTACAGCACTGGCAGCTCGACTCCGTACATTCCCTCTCGACACGTTAAGTGCCTTGAGTGCGTCAACCTTTTAAATATTATTGGATATTTACAGTTCTATACATATGGGTACTTTACCTGTACTTTACCTACAGCAAGAACCTGAAATTGTACTCCTCATTATTTTCAACATCCATTCCAGATCCATTTTATTTTCCCTGCCTTTTTCCTGTTCTGAGAATCTCTTCCTGTTCGCTAAGTTGTGATTCGCTGAAACAGGGAAAGATGGTTCAGGTCGGCTGTTGTGCTCTTTCCCCCTAATCTCTGAGTGACAGTAATATAGGCGGTGATATAAGCTCGCTGTGATCATTTTGACATTTATTACCCCTTGCTGGTTGATTTAGTCCTGACTCCCAACTACCCCTGTCCTGTTTCTCCCTGTACTGTGGCTTTGATGTTTTCACCTCCCTATGCCCAGATTTAGATATGGACATCAGGGCCTTGCATCTCCCTAGCCCTCTGTCTTGGCAGGACATTCCAAGCTGCCCTGTATGGGGTCTGGTTTTTGGAATGGATCAAACTGCAGGTGGCTTTCTGCCTCTTATAGCCTCGTGTGACTGAGTTTATTTCCTCCATTGGACTGGTTTACAGTGGGGGAGCGCTCATAGCCCGGGGTTAAACTAACTGACCCATTAGGTGCGAGAGGGTGGGGGTGGGCAGAGCAGAGCAGTATGTCGACGTGTTCCATTTTTCAATTCCATCATGCATGACCACAGTGTGCTAGTCATTACCACTTCTGTAGTTCACTTCCCTTTTCCTGTCTCTTTCCCTGTCTCTCGTCTCTGCGTTGTTGTGCCCGATGTACGCCTCGGTCAAAATCTCAGACCCGGGATTCGTCACATCGTG
>NW_019949168.1:0-12090 GCF_002910315.2 Salvelinus sp. IW2-2015 | reverse complement strand
TGCACCAATCGAGAGCATCCTGACTGGTTGCATCACTGCCTGGTATGGCAACTGCTCGGCCTCCGACCGCAAGGCACTACAGAGGGTAGTGCGAACGGTCCAGTACATCACTGGGGCCAAGCTTCCTGCCATCCAGGACCTCTATACCAGCGGTGTCAGAGCCCTACAAATTGTCAAGACCTCCAACCCATAGTCATAGACTTCTCTCTGCTACTCATGGCAAGCGGTACCGGAGCGCCACGTCTAGGTCCAGAGGTTTTTAAACAGCTTCTACCCCCAGCCAATAGACTCCTGAACATCTAATCAAATGACTACCCAGACTATTTGCATTGACCCCACCTCAACTAACCGGTGCCCCCGCACATTGACTCTGTTACTGGTACCCCCTGTATATAGTCTCCACATTGACTCTGTACCGGTACCCCTGTATATAGCCTCCAACATTGACTCTGTACCGGTAAACCCCTGTATATAGCCTCCCATTGACTCTGTACCGGTACCCCCTGTATATAGCCTCCACATTGACTCTGTACTGGGTACCCTGTATATAGTTCTACATTGACTCTGTACCGTAACACCCTGTATATAGCCTCCACATTGACTCTGTACCGGTCCCCCCTGTATATAGTCTCCACATTGACTCTGTACCGTAACACCTGTATATAGCCTCCACATTGACTCTGTACCGGTACCCCCTGTAATATAGTCTCCTATTGTTATTTTACTGCTGCTCTTTAACTACGTAGGGGTATTTCACCTGTGTTTCAACGCATGTGACTAATAAAATAAGATTTGATTTGATTTGATCAATGTCATTTGAGGCGTTATAAGTTTTAATGATATCATATCATATCAACGACACCAGAGACAAGAGGACAGAGCACGGACAGAGGGACACAGAGACAGAGGAACAGAGACAGAGGGACGAAACAGAGGACAGAGACAGAGGGACAGAGAGACAGAGGGACACAGAGACAAATGGACGCAGACACAGAGGGACAGAGAGACAGAGGGACACAGACAGAGACAGAGGGACAGAGAGCAAAGGGACACAGAGGGACACAGAGACAGGGGACAGAGAGAACAATGGACACAGACACAGAGGGACAGAGAAGACAGAGGGACACAGAAACGAGGGACACAGAGACAGAGGGACACAGAGGGACACAGAGGAACACAGAGGGACAACAGAGACGAAAGGACACAGAGGGACACAGAAGGACAGAAGGAACACGGGGACAGAGAGACAAATGGACAGAGACACAGAGGACAGAGACGACCAGAGAACAACGAGGGACACAGAGACAGAAGGAACACAGAGGGACCACAGAGACAGAAGGAACGACCAGAGGGACAGAGAGACAAATGGACAAGAACAGAGGACAGAGAGACAGAGGAACACAGAGGGACACAGAGACAGAAGGAACACAGAGGGACATGAATTGGTGCACTCACCTGATTCAACAGACAGATCAGGACTCTATTTATTTATACGTCTATCTGACGGGGCCTTTGGAGCCTGAAGCAATCCACTCAATGTTTCACCTAATATCCACAGACCAAACTGTGTGTTCTTTCTCACCTGTTTGATCTATTCAGCACAATTTGTGAACCATTACACACATACAGGTGAAAATCGATGTACATTCTATTGGTTTTCGGATGGTCTAGGTGATCTAGGGGCAATTGAACCCCATGAGTATTCACGTAGGTGCATACAGTTTAAATATTTATCACACACTCTCAGGCTTAGTTCATTGCCAGTCATATTGCTTCATGTAAACTCTGTCGGGGGGTTTTGTCTTCTGCTGAATGTATAAGAAAGCTATTCTAATGTTATCTGCTGGGTAGAGGAGTGGATGAAGAAGCAGGGGTTGGGTTGGATACTGTCTACGGTCTACTAATCCTGCCTGGTGATTTCAACAGAGCTGTGTTGTGGACAATGTCCAGCCTACATCTGGTGATTCAACGAGCTGTGTTGGACATGTAGGTCTACATCCTGGTGATTCAACAGAGCTGTGTTGGACAATGTAGGTCTACACTCGCGTGATTCAACAGTAGTTGTTGGATCAATGTAGGTCTACACCAGAACAACTGTGCGCTGACTACACCGCCAGGGTGTGTTGGACAATGTAGGTCTACATCCTGGTGATTCACAGCGCTGTGTTGGACAAGGTAGGTCTACATCCTGGTGATTCAACAGAGCTGTGTTGGACAAAGTACCAGACCTACATCCTGGTGATTCAACAGGAAATAGGCTTATTGGAAATGGAATGCCTGTCCTGTATTCACGATTCTCATAACATGATTTAGTCAATAACCTATAGGAATACAGTAGAATCCATTGAGTATAATAACAATAACCTATAGAAATACAGTAAAGAAAACCATTGGGTAATATAACATACCTATCATAGGAATACAGTAGAAACGACATTGGGTATAATAACAATAACCTATAGGAATACAGTAGAAACCATTGAGCTCATTTACAAGGAAATTAATTTTTAACTTAAAAGGAAGTATACACGCTTTTTAGAGGGGACGATAAGGTTAAGTGGTCTTATCGAGCCTGTCCGCTGTAGAACCTTTTGAGGATCTGAGGACCCATGCCAAATCTTTTCAGTCTCCTGAGGGGGAATAGGTTGTGTCGTGCCCTCTTCACGACTGTCTTGGTGTGTTTGGAACATGATAGTTTGTTGGTGATGTGGACACCAAGGAACTTGAAGCTCTCAACCTGCTCAACTACAGCCCCGTCAATGAGAATGGTGGCGCTGCTCAGTCCTCTTTTTCCTGTAGTCCACAATCATCTCGTTGATCACGTTGAGGGATAGGTTGTTGTCCTGACCTCCTCCCTATAGGCTGTCTCGTCGTTGTCGGTGATCAGCCCTACCACCTTTGTGTCATTGGCAAACTTAATGAGGGTGTTGGGGCCCCTGTGTTGAGGATCAGCGTGGCGGATGTGTTGTTACCTACCCTTACCACCTGGGGGCGGCCCATCAGGAAGTCCAGGATCCAGTTGCAGAGGGAGGTGTTTTGTCCCAGGGTCCTTAGCTTATTGATGAGCTTTGAGGGCACTATGGTGTTGAACGTTGAGCTGTAGTCAATGAATAGCATTCTCACATAGGTGTTATTTTTGTCCAGGGTGGGAAAGGGAAATGTTGCATCATCTGTGAGAGATTGCATCATCTGTGGATCTGTTAGGGCGGTATGCAAATTGGAGTGGGTCTAGGCTTTCTGGGATAATGGTGTTGATGTGAGCCATGACCAGCCTTTCAAAGCACTTCATGGCTACAGACGTGAGTGCTACGGGTCAGTAGTCATTTAGGCAGGTTACCTGAGTGTTCTTGGGCACAGGGACTATGGTGTTCTGTTTAGAACATGTTGGTTTTACAGACTCAGACAGGGAGAAGTTGAAAAAGTCAGTGAAGACACCTGCCAGTTGGTCAGCACATGCCCGGAGCACACGTCCAGGTAATCCGTCTGGCCCTGCGGCCTTGTGAATGTTGACCTGTTTAAAGGTCTTACTCACAACGGCTACGATGAGCGTGATCACACTGTCGTCCGGAACAGCTGGTGCTCTCATGCATGTTTCAGTGTTACTTGCCTCGAAGCGAGCATAGAAGTAGTTTAGTTAATCTGGTAGACTCGTGTCACTGGGCAGCTCTCGTCTGTGCTTCCCTTTGTAGTCTGTAATAGTTTGCAAGCCCTGCAACATCCGACGAGCATCGGAGCCGGTGTAGTGCGATTCGATCTTAGTCCTATGTTGACGCTTTGCCTGTTTGATGGTTCGTCAGAGGGCATAGCAGGATTTCTTATAAGCTTCCGGGTTAGAGTCCCGCTCCTTGAAAGCGGCAGCGCTAGCCTTTAGCTCAGTGCGATGTTGCCTGTAATCCATGGCTTCTGGTTGGGGTATGTACGTACAGTCACTGTGGGGACGACGTCATCGATGCACTTATTGATGAAGCCAATGACTGATGTGGTGTACTGTACTCCTCAATGCCATCGGAGGAAGCCCTGAACATATTCCAGTCTGTGCTAGCAAAACAGTCCTGTAGTTTATCATCCGCTTCATCTGACCACTTTTTTATTGATCGCGTCACTAGTGCTTCCTGTTTAAATTTTTTCTTGTCAGCAGGAATCAGGAGGATAGAATTATGTTCAGATTTGCCCAATGGAGGACGAGGGAGAGCTTTGTATGCGTCTCTGTGTGTGGAGTAAAGGTGGTCCAGAGTTTTTTTCCCTCTGGTTGCACATTTACAGGCTAATAGAAATCTGGTATAACCAATTTTAGTTTTCCTGCATTAAAGTCCCCGGCCACTAGGAGCACCGCTTCTGGATGAGCATTTTCTTGTTTGCTTATGGCCTTATACAGCTGGTTAAGTGTTGTGTCTTAGTGCCAGCCTCAGTCTGTGGTGGTATGTAGACAGCTACGAAAAATACAGATTAAATCTCTGTTGTATCCTGCCGGTGCAGCATATATACACCAGCCAGCTGTATGTTGATAGTGTCGTCGTTCAGCCACGACTCCGTGAAGCATAAGATATTACAGTTTTGAATGTCCTGTTGGTAGTTCAATCTTCCGCGTAGGTCATCTATTTTATTCTCCATCGATTGCACGTTTGCTAGTAGAATGGAAGGAAGTGGGGGTTTATTCGATCGCCTACGAATTCTCACAAGGCAGCCCCGCCCTCTGGACCCTTTTTCTCCGCCTCCTCTTCACTCAAATCACGGGGATCTGGGCCTGTTCCCGAGAAAGCAGTGTATTATTCTCGTCGGGCTCGTTAAAGGAAAAAAAATGATTCTGCCAGTCCGTGGTGAGTAATCACAGTCCTGATGTCCAGAAATTATTTTCGGTCATAAGAGACGATAGCGGCAACATTGTGTACAAAATAAGTTACAAACAACGCAAATAAACAAGATAAACACAATCGATTGGGGACACGTAAAACATCAGCCTTCTTCTCCGACGCCATCTTATATTGATATCATGAATAACTTATAACGCCTCATATGACATTGATATGATATTGATATAAATGAATAACGTATCGAATCACGGTGCCGTATCAAAGCTATCATGGGAGATCCCTGTACTAGCCCCAATCACTTCATGGGAGATCCCTGTACTAGCCCCAATCACTTCATGGGAGATCCCTGTACTAGCCCCAATCACTTCATTGGGAAGATCCCTTCATGGGAGATCATCACCTCGATCTGTATAGAGGAGAGAGGGAGAGAGGGAGAAGAGAGAGAGAGGGAGAGAGGGAAGAGAGGGAGGGAGAAGAGAGCAGGAGGAGAGATGAGAAGAGGGAGAGAGAGAGAAGAGAGAGAGAGACGGAAGAATGACGGGACGGCGTGGGGAGAGAGGGAGAGGAGAGAGGGAGGAGAGAGAGGAGGACGGAAGAAGATGAGAGAGAGGAGAGGTAAGAGGGAAGAGAGGGAGAGGAGGAGAGGTAGATAGGGAAGAGTGGAAGAGTGGAGGAGGGAGAAGAGGAAGAGAAGGAGCTGAGAGGAGAGAGGAGAGGGCAGGAGAGAGGAGGAGAGACGAAGTTAAGAGGGAATGACAGTCGGTCGCGTACCGCTCAACTTGGACGCTCGACTGACGCCACTCCGCACTCTGAGCGCTGTTTAAGTTCTATAGAGGGAATCAACTCGAAATGCTGGGAGAACTGTCCAGATGCTCTATGATGAAGTGAGAGGAGAACAATTAGAGAAAGAGAGAGAGACAGAAAGAGAAGAGAAAGAGAGAGAGAACAGAGAGACAGAGAGACAGAAGAGAGAGAGAAGAGAGATGGGAGATGAGAGCGGTGGATCGGAGAGGAGAGAGAGATGGGGGAAGGGAAGGGGAGTGCTGGCCTTTCCACGCATTCACGCGCTGCGTAGAACCTTCAAACCCAATTGGGATAGGCTGGAGTGGGAAATGGAGTATGAGGCAGCGAAAGATGTGGAAGAAAAGCAGCCAGAACAAGGCATGCCCTCAGCATATGGTAAGGAGGGGAAACTCCTTCGAGGAAAGGACTGTTGGGAAAGAGGCCACTAGTAAGCCTGGGTGGGGGGGAGAGAAGAGATGAGGGAAGGGAATGCGAGAGAAAAGGCGTGTGCGCAAAGCTGTCGATCCAAGGGCAGAAAGGAAGGGTAGAGGGACGTTCGGGCGTACGTGAGTTGACGGTGCGAAGAGGGAGAGAAAGGGAGATGATGTGTAAAATATAAAAATGATTTGTTGCAAAGGCCCGACACTGGATTGAATTTTGTTAAATAAAACTTTTTTTTTGGTTATAATATATTTGTTATCGGATAGTATGATGAGTGTCGTCACTATTGATTCTAGACAATGTAGAAAATAGTGCGGTGTCAATAACTTGATGATGGACTGGTTAGTATAGTATGTATTAGTAATATACATTAGTATTATAATAACAAGACTTGAGTTACGGCCAAGTAATTTCAGAACCCGCGTTTATCTGTTTCACATTTTAGTTTACGCTTACACAGCGTCTATTGATAAAGACTCAATATGATATGATAATTAGGTTTTTGTCCACGACGGGAGAGAGCTCATTCCAAATCTACACCACGCGATTACCCCATCAGATGGAGACAAAGCAGAAAAAGACCAGAGGTTCCACATTAAAAGAAAAGAAACAAAGACAAATAAGAGAATAAGATATATATCACCGACTGATGATATAACAAGTAAAGGTATCGAGTTAGACCCGTTACTCAGAGTTAAATTCTCTGGGTTGACCGGTCGACGCGCCAACTTTAGAGGAATGTCCGTGGGGCGCTCATCTGCACATTATCGAGCCTCGTACCCCATAGTTTCGTTGGGGTGTTGCAAATGATCGCCTATCAAGCATTCTCTCGCACGGATCACATTTAACACCCTGTATGACGGAGTTGGAGACAGGGAGGTACAGATGTGTTGGGAGTCGAGAGCTATTGCCCATTCTTGTCCCGAGTCATTGTGGGCAAATAAGCGGATTTTTCCTTACCTTTTTTCTTTCTGATAAAAAACAAAAAAAAAAAATGGAGGGGGGCCCTTTTATTTATTTGATGATGTTGGTTTTTGTTCTTTGAGGGGATATACTAAAGGGAGCAGGATGGAGTCGAGAGGAGAAAGATGGATATGGTTAAGCTTGACGGTAGTGACGAGAGCCAAGCGCATCAGCTCCTGGACTGGCAAAGACAGCTAATTTTTCACGTGCGTTTCAAGGGAGATGTTCGATGCGAGAGGGCGCGATTGTTCAACGAGTCCCGAGGCTTGAGGAGTTGCCCGGGCCAGATTCGAGGGAGAGAGAGCGAGAGAGGAGAGAGAGAAGAGAGAGGAGGAGAGAGAGAGTAAGAGGAGGAGACTCAAGTGTGGACGAGAGGCGTCGAATTCTTGGGATGTTCAGGAGAGCGGAGTAACGAATGGTGTATCATCCGAACACAAGTGCTCGCAAAACTTTTCCTTAGGGTCATATATTATGTCTTGCGAGCTGATGTGCTGCCAGTTGATAGGAGAACAATTATGGAGAAAGAGAGAGAGACAGGCAGAAAGAGAGAGAGAAAGAGAAGGGTCGATATTGACAGGATCAAGAGAGACAGATAGAGCTGTGACGAGGGGAAAAAGAGACAGTGTGGATGGGATCTTTGGCATCAGTCTGGAGAGGAGAGAAGAGAGCACGAATGCAGGATAATCTTGAGGAGAGTCGAGGACGCTCGGGAGAATAGAAGAGCAGGTCTTTCTCGAGGAATCTCTCTATGTCTTTGCGTCCATTCAGTTTACTTTCCGACACGGAGAGGATGATTGACCAGGTGAGAACGAGGTAGATAGGAGAGAAGATCATTTGTTTGTGGCAATTGGTCTTGTGAGTCCTTGTAAGGTGCCTTTTGCAAAACTCCCAAAAAGCTCGGGCTCGATGCTGTCCTGATGCCCCGAAGAGGAGAGACTGTATTACTGGAGGAGAGAGAGGAGAACGAACGATGTGAAGTTTGAGACAAAGTGAAGAAACGATTAGTGGATGAGAGAACAGAGCTAGTCCACAGATGAAAGGAGGAGGTACAGCATAGAGCAGAGCACGAGAAAAAGAGAGAGAGAGACAGAGCAGAGGACAGAGAGACAGAGAGACAGAGAAGAAGAGAAGAGAGAGAGAGGGAGAGAAGAGAGAGAGAAGAGAGAAGAGAAGAAAGAGAGAGAGAGAGAGAGAGAGAGCAACATTTTTAGTATCCTTATATTGAACCTCTTTAGTCAGTAACTTTGCCCTGAATATACAGTCTCTGACAGCTATACCAGTAGACCATATTATTATATACTATTATTTAATATGAAGATATTTCTTAAATTCTTAATTTATATGTTTGAGATATTGTGTGTATTGCTAAGTATTACTGCGTTGGTGAGCTAGAAAACACACATTTCAACTGCAACTGCGATATAACATCTGCAAATAGTGTGTACGCTACCAATGAAAGTTGATTTGATTTTGGATTTCCTGCTGCTACCCTGAATCACCCTGTCATAACGGCGGATGTTTGCTGCATGTGGAGCAAACTATTTATTAACTGATCTTGTTATTCCGTCATCCTCTTTGTTTGAGACAAGTCATCTGTTTAATGGCCTAGTCATAGTAATTGAGAGGATCAGGTAGAACATCTTGTCCCTTCTAAGTGGTAGCGTGCTGAGTACTTTTGAACAAAACGTTCCCCCTATCTAACATCTGGACCCCTAATTGAAAAACAAAATAGTACAGCTGAGAGTGAGCAATAAAACACATGAGTTCGAGATCTCCTTAGCTGTCACAGGAATCTCCATCTCTTTCAAATGGACACATGACTCATTGAATTCGTGTTTATTAAACGTTTCATATTAATCTCGAAATGCTACCTTTTAAGGGGGAAAAAGGTTTCTGTGACAAACAACTAAGCGGCTAAATTGTTGACTTAGTCTCCGAGGGATTACAGAGAGACCTAACTCCACTGTTACCATTGATGGAATTGTTTACTTGAAAACATATTTGTCTCCGTCTAGTCAATTAGTAGGTGTTCTCTTAGAGACAGCGAAGGTAGAATAAACCGTTGGGTTGGTGAGCTCTCAGTCGAGAATCTGAGATCCTTGTGGATGTCTTTTACTGTTCTAGAACCCTCTCTCTCTTCTCTGAAGATCTCTGTGTTCATCTTCTATGTATTAGAAACCCTCTCTCTCTCTCGAGTCTCTTGTGTTGCGCGACCTTTTCCCTTATTCAAAGGAACCCTGGTTCTGTCTGAATCTGTGTTGTTACCTCTCTGTTCTAGACACCCTCTACTCTCGATAGCGATCCAGTTTGCTGTAGATTCTCTCTGTACTGACACCAACCTTCCTCTGTTCTCTCTGTTCTAGAACCCTCTCTCTCTCTGGAGATCCTGCGGTGTTCTCTCTGTTCTAGAACCCCTCTCTCTCTCTAGCATTACCTGGGTGTTTCTCTCTGTTCTAGAACCCTCTCTCTCTCTGAGATCTTGGTGTTCTCTCTGTTCTAGAACCCCATTCAGTTGTTCCATGAAAACAAAGAAACCTGGATAGATGGAATTGTTCCTCTGTCTTGCTCTGTCTGTCTCTATGTGTCTCTTGTCTTTGTGTGTGTGTCTCTCTCTCTCTCTCTCTCTCTCTCTCTCCTCTCTCTCTCTCTCTCTCTCTCTGCTCTCTCTCTCTCTCTCTCTCTCCCCTCTCTCCTCCTCTCTCTTTCTCTCTCTCTCTCAATTCAATTCAAGGGGCTTTATTGGCATGGGAAACATGTGTTAACATTGCCAAAAGCAAGTGAGGTAGAATCTCTTCCCTCTGTCTCTCTCTTCTCATTTTATACTTTTCCAATAAAGACATGTATACATCTATAAACTGACAATAATTTCAACTCGCTGACTGTTCTCAATGTCTCGCTCTCTGCAGCTGTGGTATTAAACCATTAACCCAATACTCTGCAGCTGTGGACATTAAACCTGATTCCACAGAAACTAACTCGTGCCTAAGCGCGCATGATCTGTGAAATATACACCGAGATTTACCAATACTCTGCCAGCTGTTTTGTAAAAGGTATTTAAAACATCCAAACCCAGATATTATCCAAAGATACTCTGCCTATGCAACCCGGTAGGTATGTTGAAAACCAATCTAACCTCAATTTAGCGTGCTGCGAGCTGTCGGTAATAATAAAGACACATTACCAAATACATCTTGCAGTCTGTGGGTAATTAGAAGCGCGAGAGGTGTACAATACTCTGCAAGTATGCTGATATGACGCCGTATTAAAAAACCACAAATTTACAGCCATCACTCTGCAAGCTTGGGTATTAAACCGAGTTACCAATAGCTTCTGCAAGACTGTGTATTAGCCGCCTATATACCGCAGATCTAACCCCATACTCGCATCTGTCCGTATTAAAAAGACCAGCATTACAATACTTGCAGCTGTTGGGTTTGGTATGTGAAAACCATTACTCGAAGAGTACTCGTACGAGCGTGTCGATAGTTAAACCCCCTCTACCAATCACTCGTTGCTAGGCTCTGATGAGGTATTTAATACCATTACCCAATACATCTGGCACGCCTGGTAAGGCGGTATGGAAAGCCATCTACCACATACTACTGCAGCGTGTGGTATTAACCAATGCATTATCCAATACTCTTGCAACGACCTCCACTGGTAATATTCAAACCCCAAGTATTACCAATATACCTACAATTGGTCTAGTCAGTGTTGGGAATATATAAACCCCGCCAGCCAATGATTACCAATACTTACTGCAAAGCTGTAGGTATTTAAACCATTACATCAGTACTCTGCAGCTGTGGTAATTAAGGGCCAACCATTTACAATTACCTCTGCGTTGCCCTGCGTATAAACCATTAACCAATACTCTGCACTGTGGGTATTAAACATTACCAATACTCTGCAGCTTGTGGCTATAAAAACCGCATACCAATACGCTGCGAGCTGTGGATACTAATATTCAAACTCAAACCAGTTAAACCGGATAACTCTAGAAAAACAGCCTAAAATGGATTAAACCTATTACCCCCACTCGGCAGCTGTGGTTGTATATAAACACCACCTCTCATTACCAATATTGCTGGCAGCTAGTATGGGTGTATAAACCATTACCAATACTCTCAGCTGTGTATTAAACCTATACCAATACTCTGCAGCTGTGGTATTAAACCATTAACAATACTCTAGCCAGCTGGAGGTATTAGAACGCTAGACCCACCAGATAAAACTCTGACAGGCTGTGTATTAAACCATTACCAATACTCTCCCAGCTGTGGTATGATATAAAAACCTGTTTATTTGTGAGCCAAGAGGTACTCTGCAGCTGTGGGTTAACACCTCAAAAATTTACCAATACTACTGCAAAGCCCTGTCCTAAAGGTATTAAACCATTACAATACTCTGCAGCAACGCGAAAGAACCTGGGGTATTAAACCAATACCAATACCTGCAGCTGTGGGTATTAAACTATTACCAATACTCTGCAGCTGTGTATTTAAGACCATTACCAATACTCTGCACTGTGGTATTAAACCATTACCAATACTCTTGCAGCACCAAACCCGAGGTTGGTATTAAAACTCAGGATATTAACAAATTAGTCTGCCAACGTTGTGGTATTATAGAAACCCAATTACCAATACTCTGCAAGCTTGTGGTATTAAAAGACACGATTAGCATATGAGCTGTCTGCAGAAACTTTGTTCGCGATATGTAAACCAGGAATCTACAATATCCTTTTGCTCTCATAGCTGTGTGAGAAGTATGAATAAACCATTTACAAATACTTCTGCAGCGGAACATGAAATAAATTTTAAAACACGAGGAAATCTACCATAGTACTACTGCTAGCTTGTTTAGAGCTTATTAAACGTGACCCTTAAACCAATACTCTGCAGCGTGGTATTAAAACCATTACCAATACTCGTGACAGCTGTGGGGTCCTTAAAGACACAACTCATTACCAATACTCTGCAAGCTGTTGTATAAACCGATTTACAATACTCTGCAGCATGTTAAGGTATTAAAACCATACCAAATAATACTGCCACATTGAGGCTGAATAGATCACTAACAGAAATGTATC
>NW_019949167.1:9512-12093 GCF_002910315.2 Salvelinus sp. IW2-2015 | reverse complement strand
ACCAGGGTTGTTAGAGGTTCATTATGTCATTTAAACCCAGGGTTGTTAGAGGTTCATTATGTAATTTAAACCCAGGGTTGTTAAAAGGTTCATTATGTCATTTAAACCCAGGGTTGTTGGAGGTTCATTATGAGAAACAGATCTAGTCCATAATTCTCTCAACCTATCTGACCGGCATCTCTCTCTCTTTCTCAATTTAAATTTCTATTTCGCTTTAAGGGGCTTGATTGGCATGGGAAACATATGTTAATATTGCGAAAGCAAGTGAAGTAGATGGTAAAGAAAATTGAAATAAACAACAAAAATCAACAGTAAACATTAAACTCACAGAAGTCCTAAAAGAATAAAGACATTACAAATGTCATATTATGTCTGCATATAGTGTTGCAACGATGTGCAAATAGTTAAAGTACAAAAGGGAAAATAAATAAACATAAATATGGGTTGTATTTACAATGGTGTTTGTTCTGCACTGGTTGACCTTTTCTTGTGGCAACAGGTCACACATCTTGCTGCTGTGATGGTACATTGTGGTATTTTACCCAGTAGATATGGGAAGTTATCAAGATTGGGTTTGTTTTCGAATTCTTTGTGGGTCTGTGTAATCTGAGGGAAATATGTCTCTCTAATGTGGTCATACATTGGGCAGGAGGTTAGGAAGTGCAGCTCAGTTTCCACCTCATTTTGTGGGCAGTGAGCACATATCCTGTCTTCTCTTGAGAGCCAGGTCTGCCTACGGCGGCCTTTCTCAATAGCAAGGCTATGCTCACTGAGTCTGTACATAGTCAAAGCTTTCCTTAAGTTTGGGTCAGTCACAGAGGTCAGGTATTCTGCCACTGTGTACTCTCTGTTTAGGGCCAAATAGCATTCTAGTTTGCTCTGTTTTTTTGTTAATTCTTTCCAATGTGTCAAGTAATTATCTCATGATTCGGTTGGGTCTAATTGCGCTGCTCTCTCTCTCTCTCTCTCGCTCACTGTTTCTCTCTTTTTCTGTCTGTTTCTCTGTCCCTCTTCCTCTCTCTCTCTTTATTCATGTCTCTCTCTCTCTGCCCCCCCTCTGTACAGGTCCGTCCAGACAGAGTCCTCTCCTGGTCACTCTGAGTGGAAACTACTCCTCTCCTCTCAGCATCACCAGCTCTAACAACAAGGTCTACCTCCACTGGTCCTTCGACCACACCACCAGCCACAAAGGCTTCAGCATACGATACTCAGGTGAGTACAGGAGGGGTTTGGGTGTGTGTGTGTGTGTGTGTGTGTGTGTGTGTGTATGTGTGTATGTTGAACAGGTGATCTCGTGTAACTCTGAGGTAACATCTTAGCTCGTAGATGCCTATGAGTTGTAAAGCAAAGTTCAAAGTGCCTATACAAACAGACTGACAAATCAAACACGATATTGACATATTTATAGTGTCAAGGTGTGATAGAAGTTGTGTTAAGACCATGATGCAAGAAAGCACCACTCAAACGCTACATCTGGGAAATAAGGAAATGTCTTATTTATCTTGTTATTTCGTTCTTTTCCCTCCTTTGATGAAGGATGTGTTGATATAAGGACAACCTGCATTACGTTGGATGAGTTATCACCGTATCAATAATTAAAAACGCTCCCTCTGTTACCTATCAACCCTAGTCAGGCAGATTGACTAATCACCCCTCCACCGTTCTCCCTGCCTCTCTCACTCCCCAATCCCTCTATCATGGCAATCCTCTCTCCCTCTCTCCCTTCTTCCCCCTCTCACTAGAGTCCTCCCTGCCTCGCTCCCTCTCTCCCTCTCTCCCCAATCCCTCTATCATGGCAATCCTATTTGCCTCTTTCCCTCTCTCCCTTCTTCCCTCTCTCACTAGAGTCCTCCCTGCCTCGCTCCCTCTCTCCCTCTCTCCCTCCCCCATCCCTCTCTCAAGGCAATTCTATTTGCCTCTACCTCTCTCCCTTCCTTCCTCTCTCCCTTCCTCCCTCTCTTCCTCTCTCCCTTCCTTCCTCTCTTCCTCTCTCCCTTCCTTCCTCTCTTCCTCTCTCCCTTCCTCCCTCTCTTCCTCTCTCCCTCTCTACCTCAGTCCCTTCCTCTCTCTCTCCCCAGTGTCCCCACTGCCTCTCTCCCTGTCCCTGGCCGGATGTTCTTCTGTCATTCCCCCTCCCCATGTTGTTCATGATGGATTTAGTATAGTGGGATAAGTGACATACTGGTGTAGTGCTCCAAATGGCAGACTTTTCCCTACATAGTGCACTTATTATTATTTTATTTTTTTACCAGAGCCCAATCCAAGGTATTGCACTATGTAGGGGATAGAGTGTGGTTTGGAACGAAGCCTGGGTTAGTGTCAGACAGCAGCTCACAGGTTGGTTGGCTTCGTCAAGATGGAGTCCCATTCTGGAAGGAAATACCTCAGTGGGACCCAGACAGATGGTGGGAGCAGATTCTATGTTTTCTACTGTTTTCTTTATCTAATATTTTACCTCCTTTCCCTCCTCCATCACACCTGCTTCCCGTTCTTATTTCCTTCTCTCCCTTGACCCCGACATCACACACTCTCTCTCTCTCTCTCTCTCTCTCTCTCTCTCTCTCTCTCTCTCTCTCTCTCT
>NW_019949167.1:0-9487 GCF_002910315.2 Salvelinus sp. IW2-2015 | reverse complement strand
TCCATTCTACCTCATTTTCTGTTTTCGTGTCCTTTGTTCGTTTTAGAAAAATAATAGGAATTTACATTTTTTCAATTTAATCACGAGCAATCGTATTGCAGCCCCCCCCGCCCCTCCCAGCAAACTTTTGAAACAAAATATTATGTTTTGTTTCTGTTTTCTGATTAGATTGTGGTTGTTGTTTGTTTATACCCAGCGGCTGTACTGCAGCTTCCCCTAGCAACCCTCTCAACGGAACGGTCAACAGTTCAGACCGGCACCAAGCTAGGCAGTACCCGCCTTCAGCTGTGACCAGGGCTTCGTCTGATTGGCAGAGCAGTGCCACCTGCACCCCGCACCAACGCAGGGATTACACATGGAACGCCCCCGTACCCATGCCAAGGTAAGGACATGGAAACGCACCCGTACCCCTCTGCCAAGGAAGCACATGGAAGCAGCCCTACCCTCTGCCAAGGTAAGGATTATGGAACGCACCCCGTACCCCTCTCTGCCAAGGTAAGGATAATGGAACCAACCCGGTCACCCTCTGCCAAAGGTAAGGACATGGAACGGCACCCGTAACCCCTCCTGCCAAGGTAAGGATATGGAACGCACCCGTACCCCTCTGCCAAGGTAGAGGGACATGGAACGCACCCGATTACCCTGCTGCCAAAGTTAAGGACATGGAACGCACCCGTAGCTCTGCCAAGGTTAAGGACATGGAACGACCCGAGTCCTCTGCCCAAGGTAGGACATGGAAACGCACCCGCGTACCCCTCTGCCAAGGTAAGGACATTCGGAACGCACCCGCCCCCTCTGCCAAAGGTAGCACATGGAACGCACCCGTACCCTCTGCCAAGTAAGCACATGGAACGCACCCGTACCCCTCGCCAAGTAAGGACATGGAACGACACCGTACCCCCTTGCCAAGGTACACAATGGAACGCACACGTTACCCCTCTGCCAAGTAAGGACATGGTAACGCCAACTCCGTACCCCTCTGCCAAGTGAAGACATGAACGACCCAGTACCCCTCTGCCAAGTAAGGACAATGGAACCACCCGTACCCCTCTCAAGGTAAGGCACATGGAACACCCGTACCCCTGCCAGGTAAGGACATGAACGACCCGTACCCTCTTGCAAGGTAAGCACATGGAACGCACCCGTATCCCTCTGCCAAGGTAAGGACATGAACGCACCCCTAACCCTCTGCCAAGGGTAAGGACATGGAACGCACCGTCCAGTACCGCTCTTGCCAAGGGGTAAGGAACCATGGAACGCACCCTACCCCCTGCCAAGGTAAGTCACATGGATACGCACCCCTACCTCTGCCAAGGTAAGGACATGGAACGCACCCGTACCCCCTGCCAAGGTAAGGACATGAAACGCAGCCCGTAACCCCTCTGCGAAGGTAGGATTGGAACGCCACCGTACCCCTCTGGCAAGGTAAGGACATGGAACGCACCCTACCCTCTGCCAAGGTAACGACATGGAACGCAACCGTACCTCTGCCAAGGTAAGGATATGGAACGCACCCCTATCCCTCTGCCAAGGTAAGGACATGGAATCAAGCCCCTACCCCTCTGCCAAGGTAAGGAATGGAAGGCCCGCTCTACCCCTCTGCCAAGGTAAGGACATGGAACAAACCCCTACCCCCTCTGCCAAGTAAGGACTGGACGCACACGTACACCTCTGCCAAGTACAGAGGACATGGAACGCCACCGTACCCCTGCCAGGTAAGGATATTGGAACGCACCCCTACCCCTCTTGCAAGGTAAGGACATGGAACCACCCCTACCCACTCTGCCAAGGTAAGGAATGGGTACCCTCGCCAAGGTAGGCATGGCCGCGTACCCGCTCTGCCAAGGTAGAGCGACCATGGAGCACCCTACTCCTGCCAAGGTAACAGACATGGGAACTGCAACCGTAGCCCTCTGCTATGGGAGGTAAGGACATGGAACGCACCCGTACCCTCTCAAACTCGCAAGTACCCTGCAAGGTAATGACATGGGAACGCACCCGTACCCCTGCTGCCAATGTAAATGAACATGGAAAACGCACCGTTCTTCTTCTGATACTGCCAAGGTAAGGACATGGAACGCACCCGTACCCCTCTGCCAAGGTAAGGACATGGAACGCACCCGTACCCCTCTGCCAAGGTAATGACATGGAACGCACCCGTACCCCTCTGCCAAGGTAATGACATGGAACGCACCCGTTCTCTTCTGAATACAACTATCTACCAGCCATTTTTTTCTGGTGCCTATTTTGATGGAAGTGAGAACCACAGGTCGATGGAGGGTCAACTCAGGTCCTTTGAGGCTTCAGTACAAGTGTTCACTTCTCCCTGGCCACTTAATTAGCCCAAACGGGTTCAAATCAGTGGCTTAAATGGAAATCAGCCTCTTTAATATCGCTGACAGGGTTTTAGATTGAAAGCAATACTGCACTGGCTGAAAGGGAAAAGGTTTTAATGATTCTACGGTATTCTTTGTATTGATCTATTCAGATATTGATTGCTTTCTGGTACGTTTTTCAAAAATCTCTAATTGTGTTGTTTATAAATGCTCATGTGAATATATGTAATGTTATTGATTCTGCCGTAGGTGGAGTGTGTTCTCTTGAATTATAAACGGGGACTTGTTGACCGTGACTTTAACTGAAGAGCGCAAGTTAATACATGATGTTGTCACAGTTACATATATTCGGTATTTCACAAAATGAATAGCTTGGAAATGATATATTGATTTACTGACTTTTTGAGAAGTGACATCATCTGAAGACGTTCCTTGAGAGCGATGGATGGAGAAATTATTGAAGTGAAAAACCACGATAATTATTATCGATGAAAAGTTAATGGAATTTATTTTAAAGCCTCAATTCTGAAAAGTAGTTCAGTCATTGATAGAAGATATTGATTGTTTAATAGGAGATATTGATTGTTTGATAGAAGATATTGATTGTTAGATGGAATATATTGATTGTTAGACGGAAGATATTGATTGTTCAGACGGAAGATATTGATTGTTAAATGAAATATATTGATTGTTTGATAGAAGATATTGATTGTTTAATAGGAGATATTGATTGTTTGATAGAAGATATTGATTGTTTAATAGGAGATATTGATTGTTAGATTGAAGATTTTGATTGTTTAATGGGAGATATTGATTGTTTGATAGAAGATATTGATTGTTTAATGGGAGATATTGATTGTTTGATAGAAGACATAAAAATGCTTTAAGACAGCAGGAAGTCGTGTAGACATGACAAACTCCAAGCTACTCTTAAAGCCACTCTATGCAACAATCTATTAAACCACCCATTGTAAACAACAGACAATTTCCTATAACGCATGCCTTTTCTCAGAAGCAAAACTAAGGTATTCAATCGCCTCACAGCCCAACTCGGGCGACCAGCTGCAGTGAAGCTGTATCCACAACAGCAGCGCAGGTGGAAACTGGTAACAGCGAGGCGGCCATTGTGTGCTTCTAAAGTCTACTGCAGGTGTGACCTGTAGTCTAAATTGCGTTGCTCTCTACTGACAGGGCCTGCGTCCCAACGTTCACCCTATTCACTAAGTAGTGGACTACGTTTGACCAGTGCTCTGGTAGGGAAAGGGTATCAATTTTGAGACACCAGACCAGTTAGTGTTAAACCTGACGCAGGCAGGGGAGGGGGGGGGGGGGGCAAAGCTTATGTTTACTCCATGTAATGCCGGTCAGAGTGAGGGCATGTTTGAGAGCAAGCTCCATGCATACAGAGATGATTAACTCTCAAGCCTGGATAGTTTGGTGGCTTTGTCCCACTGACAGCTTTTGTCCCTCTCTGAGGGGTCTATGGGTGTAAAAATTAAACCCTACTCATGGTTTTTTTTTTTGGTTGGAATTTCGACTCACAGGGGACCTCCCAACGCCACAATCAAACAATCCAGACCACAAGCACTGCAGATAATGGCCCTGCCAGCATGCCTAATCATTGACAGCCTTCTTGATCACGGTAGCTCCCATGCCGATGTAAGTATGCGTATACACATCGTGCTGAGGGGGCAAAGTTTCTTCCAGTGCCAAACATTTTCGGTTCTAACGGTAACCACTTTGTGTCTGATAATAATCACATCACATTCGACCTGCGGTGGAAATGCCGTTTAAGGAGTGCACTTGCAGACAGAGTGGTGAAAAAGTGTTATTTGTTTTTAGATTATATCTCAGTGAACCACTTAAGATTCCCATCATGCAAACACTGTAGAAATAAACACCAATGACTTTTTTAATATCTTAATTAACCTGTCTTGATATTCACAAATGTATGCATATGATCGGAAAATACAATTCACCATTCAGACACACACACAGGACAAATGCATGAACCAATTGATTTATTATCGATAACATTCTCACATTCTTCTTGTGCTTTTGATTTACTCCGTTAAAAAGAAGGGTTGTAATTCCACCATGGAAAACACAGGGCCATTCAGACATCAGTCCATGTTCCTCTTCCTCACCAGCATTAATCTTCCTTCTGATCATTTGAACAGGCCTGATGGGAGCACAAAGCACACACAAGCTATATTCAGTAACAAATATTGCTATTTTTCTAGAAAATAAAAGGCAGTGCTCCTTGACAACACAAGGGAACTCTTTTGACGTATTAAAAGGGCAGGGCGGACTTAGGCCCATATAAGCGAATTTAGTCAATTCATGGCCATCAAACGCTTACGTCAAGGCAGTGTTGCTTGAATTAAATAATGAGAGAGCACACCCTAGTGACAAAATGCTACAGCACTGGTATTCCCAGGCAGTCTCCCATCCAAGTACTAACCAGGCCCGGACCCGCTTAGCTTCCGAGATCAGACGAGATCGGGTGTATTTCAGGTAGGTAAGCCGTAAGCGAAGAATACAACTCTTGGTTTTATACCATATAGAATCAAAGGAGTCTGATAACAGACATTTTGCATTTTCACCAATTATGATAATGCAGCAAATTGAAACATTTGGGTCATCAAAAAGCGGAAGAAATTTTTACATTCACTGTAAGCCATCACTTTTTAGCACAGAAGTTGGATGAAAGTGAGACAAATAACCTTTCTACACTTTTCAAAGCGAGGGCACATATTTCAGCCTTGTGGCGGAATAAAACTAGACCCCATAATTACCAATGACTCTCTGACAGAATACATTCATTTAGCACAAAAATTTCCCATGCAGCTAGGTCCTACTAGCCAGATTAAATACACAAAAAGCTCTTAAGTAGTTTTTTGAGAAAAACCTGATTTTGTTAATATTCTCTCTCTCTACGGAGTTGCAGCGCATATGCTAATGGACAATTTTCATATTGTAAGCGCATGGGCGCGCTATGACACATCATGACTGGGCGGTGGGGCTAGAGGCTTCTCAACTATCTCTTGATTTGAATTTACCAGCGTAGGCCATAAACACCATGCTTGCATTTCGCAACATGATGTTTTTCCACAACAATGCCAACAATGTTTCGCTACAAACAAACGTTTCACCTTTTGATTATCCACCCTTTTCGATTGGTCCACAAAAATCTCTTTTCAAAACTGACTTCAAAGATCTCCCATTAAGCACTAAGTCAACCTCCAGGGTTTATGATACATGTTAAATCACAGACATCAGGACCGATCGAAGCTCCGCTGAACTGCAGCTCTACTCTCCCTCAACTATACCCATCTCAAATTATCTCATTCGAGCTACTTCTCGCCTATTTGTCTCGAATACTCTCTCGCCCATCTCGCTCTCCAGCACTCAGCCATCCTCCTACTCTCCTCTTGCTGCTAGTCCCCCTTTCTCTCCGCCCTCTTGCGTTGGTGGAACCCGCCTCCTCCTTCTTATCCCCTCCCCTTCTCTCTCCAGTGATGGCCTGTGAGGTAGCTCTAGTGTGCCCATAAACCTCCAGTTACGAATGACCTTATACAACATCGGTGGCAGGGCAAGTCTCTCCCGTAGTTGCCAACAATATTCAATTCTAACGGTGAAACACTTTAGTAGTGTTTCTGTATCAGTAGTGCACATCGAACTCTCCCCGACATCCTGGCTCGTGCCATGTGGACAGCGAAATGCCATGCTATCGCCAAGGATCGAGTGAAAGTGCCCTGAGCATATTCATGAGTTTTATTTTGTTTACCAGTCACTCTATGGATCCCCAGCGTGAGATGATCCGATCTAGCTGATTCTCACGCTTAGGTCCTAGGTGCAGAACACTGGTTAGAAAAAATTCACAATTAACTTTTTTAAGCCTCCTTCATATTAATAATCATTTGTGGTCACGGCGAGGGCTGGTTAGCACTAATCTAGTTTTTACATCTTCCAAATTTAAACCGCGTCCGTATTCATGCATCTACTTCTCCGACAAATATGGGCATATGTATTTAGTTTAGTAGTCCTCATTGATTGGAGTTCACAACTTATTGGATAGATAATGTAGAACAAAAATCGATATCTTCTAAACACACCATCTCGGTGTGAATTCAATTTGAAGTCTGGTGAGGCCAAACGTCTTATCTTCATACTGGCTCTGTAAAGTTGTCATGACAGGAGTGGGCCTGCAAAGTTCTAAGATCGCTAGGTCTGGATTCTCAGATCAGTTAAATCTCTTGATTGTTGCTAGTCCTCTATGGGTTGATAAGATTTAGCCTAGGCACCCCGCCGGTTTCCTTCCCATTGTGAGTATTGTCAGAACCAATGAGAAGTAGGAGGTTGGCAACCTCTAACTGAATAATTTCTCTGATGCGTTTATCATCATATGGTATAATGGAGTTCACATTTGTGAGAGTGCCATCGTCGTCGCGTTTTGCTGATATTTGGCCCTTATACGCTCGTGCTAGAAGGGCGCGCAGAACGAGCCTCATTGGGTTGGAGATCCGAGGGACATCAATGATAGTGAAATGGGCATGCTCCAAGGCACAGCTTCTCCATGGTGTAGTGCGTGTGGAGATAAATGACATATCCGCGTTTATTAGTGAGGGCCTCATTGGTTGGATCGCCATTCACGTTGTAATCTTAATTTTCTCGACTTACTATATGAGTTGGTAGAGAACCGATTCCACACTACCGATAAGTGATATCATTGTTCTAAAACCCAGTTGGCTTGTGATATGCTCAGTAATATATTATGTGCGAGACTGGTTATCAATTGTCTTCTCAATTTGTTTCGAGATGTTATCACGATTTTATGAGTATGTGCGTCTATGTACTCGATATTGAGAGTTGTGTGGACCACCGTAGCTATTGTTAAGCTAGCCACTTTAGTTACCGGTAAGTTGACAGAGTTGCATCGTTATATTGGCAAATCTAGGCAGAGCCAATGCAACGACTTTTAGTGGACAATCAGAAGTGCATCCATTGACCGTTTGTCGCCAGAGAGCTTCTGAATTGCGAGGCATAAAGGCCGTCCCCGAAGTACTCGAGAAGGTTTTCATCTATTAGTTTTTTTGCCCGTTTATTTTATGTGTGAACAAAAATTGAGGAGAATACGCCAATGGTGCGCGGTTCCTCAATTGTGATTGTGGCCCGCGCGCCAGATGCCCCACTGAGTCCTGTGCCGGTCATGGTTTACATCCGCCACCACCTGGTTGAAGTTTGGGTGCTTGAGATACATAGGTCAGTTCTCATTGGTTGGAGATCACATAGGTCAGTTCTCATTGGAGCATGGGATCCCAGAGGTAAAATGGAGGCTACATTTTCCTCCAACATTTCTAATGATTTAGAATACTTTTTTATAACAAGTTTTGATTCAACATTACAGTGAGTTGTGACTCGGTTCAGCCCCAGGACCATTTCAGATTATGTCTCCGCTGTATGTGTTCGTTTGGGTAGGGATATATCCCTTCTTCACCGGCCAAGAGTTAATTAAAACAGATTCCTGTAGAGATCCAAGAATGAGGTATCACTGCCAAGCTTGTGCCATGTTTAGCTTATAAATAACCTCACTTAAAAAATTATATTATCTAGTTTTGGACGTTTTTTTTCAAGATAAAATTAAAATTTTGAATGTACTGTGACCACAAAATAAAGTATCAACTATTATCATATGATAGACATGGCATACAAATACAGTCTGAGTAATATAGCGTCTTGATGAAATAAAGTAGTAATTTCACATCTTACCAGTTCAGTTTGTCATTTCTGACCTGTGACCTATGTGTATCTGACCCCTGACCTTTGCAGCGGTGACCTGCCCTGACATCGGCCACGCTGCGGTGGATCACGGGAGATGGAGGCTGATCTACGGGTCTCAGAGCCAATACGACGCCTTGATGATGCTCATCTGTGACCCCGGTTACTACTACAAGGGTCAGAGGGTCATCCGTTGCCAGGCCAACAGCACCTGGGACTACCCAGAGCCCCGGCCGGCCTGCGAGAGTGAGTCAGAATCTTCCACAATGCACCATTTTGTTTTCAACCAAGTTATGCTTTAGTTGATTTCGCTTGTTCACGATTACAGTTACCATGGGAATCATTATCAACACTAATTCACCTGATCAATGTGTTTCTGTTGAGAGAGGAGAGAGAGGAAGCTTGGCCTTGATGAACGCAGAGCGGAGAGATACTAGCCTTGATGAACACAGAGAGGAGAGAGAGAGAAAGATTAGCCTTGATGAACACAGAGAGGAGAGAGAGAGAAAGATTAGCCTTGATGAACACAGAGAGGAGAGAGAGGAAGCTTGGCCTTGATGAACGCAGAGCCAGAGGGGAGAGAGAGAGAAATATTAGCCTTGATGACACAGAGAGGGAGAGCAGAAAAGATTGCCTTGATGAAACAGACGAGGAGAGATTCGAACCGTGAATGAACACAGAGAGAGAGAGAGAGGGAAGATTAAGCCTTGATGAACAACAGAGCGGAGAGAGAGAAAGATTGAGCCTTGATGAACACAGAGAGGAAGAGATACTGATCCTTTATGGAACACAGAGAGGAGAGCGGAGAAAGATTAGCCTATGATGAACACAGAGAGGAGAAGAGGAGCAAGATTAGCCTTGCCCAATGAACACAGAGAGGAGAGGAGAGGAAAATATTGGCCTTGATGAACACAGGAGAGGAGAGAGAGAAATATTTAAGCCTTTATGGAACACAGAGGAGAGAGAGAAAGATTTGGCCTTGATTGACACAGAAGGAGAAGAAACTTAGCCTTGATGAACACGAGAGGAGAGGAGAGAAATTTGGCTGATGAACACAGAGGGAGAGAAGAAATTGTCCTGATGAACGCAGAGAGGAGAGAGAGAGTATGGCCTGTATGACGCAGAAGGAGAGAGAGAAAGTATTGGCCTTTTGAACGCAGAAGGAAAAGCCTTCATCCAACAAAAAGGAATGAACGTCAACATAATTTACCCAAATGAAAAAAACAAGTTAAACATATGATTGTGTTTGTTTGTCTGTTAGCAATAATCATATATTCCTCTTCTCTCCCTCGTTCTCCTCTCCGTTCCTCCCTTTCTCCCACTCCTCCCTTCTCCACTCTTCTCCCCTCCCCCTCTCCAACTCCACCCTT
>NW_019949166.1:2191-12096 GCF_002910315.2 Salvelinus sp. IW2-2015 | reverse complement strand
TACCGGCAGTATGGTTAAATGATATCCTTTGTACCGGGGATGGGTCTGGCAGTATAGGTTTTATGATATGTGTACAGGGATGGTACTGGCAGTATGGTTTGATACCTGTGGTCTGCGTGAGCGAAGTACAATGGTTTGGTTTTCTGGACAACCAAGCTGGTAACCACCCTGAAAGAGACCGAAACGTAAGAACTTCTGTCTACAAGCCCTGACTTCAAGATATTTCTGTCAGCTGACACATTGTGAGAGAAAGAGCGGAAGAGGAGAGTCAAAACAACATCTGTTTAACTCAGTGGTGCACGACACCAAAACACCCCTCTTTTTGACTGCTTTAGTGTTCCATCCATCTCTTTCTACGGTCCTTCCAGGTGAGAATAGGAGCTTGCCGTTTCCCCTCTCTTTCTTACGGTCACAACCAGAGTGAGAATAGGACATTCCGTCCCTCTCTTTCCTACGGTCTCCAGGCTGAGAATAAGGACTTCCGTCCTTTCTCTTTCTACAGTCTCCAGGTGAGATCGATTCCGTCCCTCCTCTTCTACGGTCCCTCCAGGTGAGAATAGGAACTTCCGTCCCTCTCTTTCTACGGTCCTCAGTGAGAATAGGGACTTCCGCCCTCTCTTTCTACGGTCCTCCAGGTGGAATAGGAACTTCCGGTCCCTCTCTTCTACGGTCTCAGGTGAGAAATAGGACTTCCCGTCCCCTCTTTTCTACGGTCCTCCAGGTGAAGAATAGGAACTTCCGTCCCTCTCTTCTACGGTCCTCCAGGTGAGAATAGGACTTTCCGTCCCTCTCTTTCTAACGGTCCTCCAGGTGAGGAATAGGACTTAACGTCCCTCTCCTTCTACCGTCCTCCAGGTGAGAATAGGACTTCCGTCCTCTCTTTCTACGGTCCTCCAGGTGAGAATAGGACTTCCGTCCTTCTCTTCTACGGTCCTCCAGGTGGAGAATAGGACTTCCGGTCCCTCTCTTTCTACGGTTCCAGGTGAGATAGGACTTCCGTCCCTCTCTACGGTCTCCAGGTGAGAATAGGACTACCGTCCTTCTGCTTTCTACGGTCCCTCCAGGGAGAATAGGATTCCGTCCCTCTCTTTTCTACGGTCCTACCAGGTGAGAATAGGACTTCCGTCCCTCTCTTCTACGGTCTCCCAGGTGAGAATAGGACTTCGTCCTCTCTTCTACGTCCTCCAGGTGAGAATAGGACTTCCGTCCCCTCTTTTCACGGTCCTCCAGGTGAGAATCAGGACTTCCGTCCTCTCTAGGTCCTCCAGGGTGAGAAATAAGGACTTCCGTCCCTCTCTACGGTCCTCCAGGTGAGATAGGACTTCCGCCCTCTTTCTACGGTCCTCCAGGTGAGAATAGGACTTCCGTCCCTCTCTTTCACGGTCCCCAGGTGCAGAATAGGATTCCGTCCTTCTCTTTTCTACCGTCCTCCAGTGAGAATAGGACTTCCGTCCTCTCTACGTCCTCCAGGTGAGAATAGGACTTCCGTCCCTCTCTTTCTAACGGTCCTCCAGGTGAGAATAGTGACTTCCCGTCCCTCCTCTTTCTAACGGTCCCCGGTGAGAATAGGAACTTCGTCCCTCTCTACGGGTCCTCCAGGGTGAGAATAGACTTCCGTCCCTCTCTTTCTACGGTCCTCCCGGTGAGAATAGGACTTCCGTCCTCTCTTTCTACGGTCCTCCAGGTGAGAATACGGACTTCCGTCCCTCTCTTTCACGGTCCTCCGGTGCAGAATATGGACTTCCGTCCCTCTCTTTTCTACGGTCCTCCAGGTGGAATTAGGACTTCCGTCCTTCTCTTCAGGTCTCCAGGTGGAATACGGACTTCCCGTCCTCTCTTCTACGGGGTCCTCAGGTGAGATAGGGCCTTCCGTCCCTCTTCTTTCTACGTCCTCCAGTGAGAAATAGGACTTCCGTCCCTCTCTTTCTACGGTCTCCAGGTGAGAATAGGACTTCCGTCCCTCTCTTTCTACGGTCCTCCAGGTGAGAATAGACTTCCGTCCCTTCTTTTCTACAGTCCTCCAGGTGAGATAGGACTTCCGTCCCTCTTCTTTCTACGGTCTCCAGGTGAGAATAGGACTTCGTCCTTCTCTTTTGAACATCCTCGCAGGTGAGAATAGGACTTCCGTCCCTCTCTACGGTCCTCCAGGTGAGCATAGGACTTCCGTCCCTCTCTCGGTCCTCCAGGTGAGAATAGGATTCCCGTCCTTCCAGGTGAGAATAGGCTTCCGTCCTTTTTTCTACGGTCCTCCAGTGAGAATAGGAACTTCCGTCCCTCTCTTTCTACGGTCCTCTAGTGAGAATAGGATTTCCGTCCCTCTCTTTTACGGTCCTCCAGGTGCGAATTAGGACTTCCGTCCCTCTCTTTCTACGTCCTCAGGTGAGAATAGACTTTTTACCGTCCCTCTCTTTCTACGGTCATCCCGGTGGAGAATCAGGACTTCGTCTCTCTTTCTACGGTCCTCCAAGGTGAGAATAGGACTTTCCGTCCCTCTCTTTCTACGGTCCTCCAGGTGAGAAATAGGATTCCGTCCTTCTCTTTTCTACGGTCCCTCCAGGGTGAGCATAGGATTTTCCGTCCCTCTCTTTCCTACGGCCTCCAGGTGAGAATAGGACTTCCGTCCCTCCTTTCTACGGTCCTCCAGGTGCAAGAATAGGACTTCCGGTCCTTCTCTTCTACGGTCTCCGGTGAGAATGGATTCGTCCCTCTCTTTCTACGGTCTCCACGGTAGAATAGGACTTCCGTCCCTCTCATACGGTCTCCAGGTGGGAAATAGGACTTCCGTCCCTCTCTTTCTACGGTCTCCAGGTGAGAATAGGATTCCGTCCTCTCTTTCTACGGTCTCCCAGGTAGAATGGAACTTCCGCCTTCTCTTCTACGGTCCTCCAGGTGAAATAGGACTTCGCCCTCTCTACGTCTCCAGGTGAGAAAGGACTTCCGCCCTCTCTTTCTACGGTCCCAGGTGAGATAGGACTTCCGTCCCTCTCTTCTACGGTCCTCCACGTGCTGCGAATAGGACTTCCGTCTCTCTTCTACGTCCCCAGGTGAGAATACGGATACTTCCGTCCCTCTCTTTCTACGGTCCCACAGGGTGAGAATAGGATTTTCCCGTCCCCTCTCTTTCTACGGTCCTCCAGGTGAGAATAGGACTTCCGTCCTCTCTTCTACGGTCCTCCGGTGAGAATAGGACTTCGTCTCTCTTTCTACGGTCCTCCAGGGAGACTAGGACTTCCGTCCTCTCTTTCTAGTCCCCAGGTGGAAAGTAGGACTTTCGTCCCTCTCTTCTACGGTCCCAGGTGAGAAGACTTCCGGTCTCTTTCTTACGGGTCCCAGGTGAGAATAGGACTTCCGTCTTCTCTTTCTAAACAGTCCTCCAGGTGAGAATGGACCCGTCCCTCTCTACGGCCTCCAGGGAGAATAGGACTTCGTCCCTCTCTCGGTTCCAGTAGCATAGGATTTTCCGTCTCCAGTGAGAATAGGACTCCCGTCCCTTTTTCTACGGTCCTCAGGTGGAATAGGAATTCCGTCCCTTCTCTTCCTACGGTCCTCTAGGTGGAATATGGACTCCGTCCTCTCTCTTTCTACGGGTCCTCCAGGTGAGAATAGTGACTTCCGTCCCTCTCTTCTACGGTCCCCAGTAGAATAGACTTCCGTCCTTCCCTTTCTACGGTCACTCCAGGTGAGAATAGGACTTCCGTCCTCTCTTTCTACGGTCCTCCAGGTGAGAAAGGACTTCCGTCTCTCTTTCTACGTCCTCAGGTGAGAAATAGCTTTTCCGTCCTTCTCTTTCTACGGTCCTCCAGGTGAGATAGGACTCCGTCCCCTCTTCTTCTACGTCCTCCGGTGAGAATAGGATTCCGTCCCTCTCTTTCTAACGTCCTGCCAGGTGATAATAGGACTTTCGTCTTCTCTTTCTACGGTCCTCCAGGTGAGAAAGGACTTCCGTCCCTCTCTTTCTACGGTCCAGGTGAGAATGGACTTCCGTCCCTCTCTACGGTCCAGGTGAGAATAGGACTTCCGTCCCTCTCTTTCTACGGTCCTCCAGGTGAGAATAGGACTTCCGGCCCCTCTCTTCTACGGTCCTCCAGGTGAGATAGGACTTCCGTCTTCTCTTTCTACGGTCCTCCAGGTGAGAATAGGACTTCGTCCCTCTCGTACGGTCCTCCAGGTGAGAATAGGACTTTCCGTCCTCTCTTTCTATACGGTCCTCCAGTGAGAATAGACTTCGTCCCTCTTCTTTCTACCGGTCCCCAGGTGCGAATAGGAGTTCTTCCGCCCTCTTACGGTCCTCCAGGTGAGAATAGACTTCCGTCCTCTCTTTCTACGGTCCTCCAGTGGCATAGGACTTCCGTCCCTTTCTCTTTACGTCTCCAGGTTGAGAATCAGGACTTCCGTCCCTTCTTTCTCCGGTCCCCAGGTGAGAATCAGGATTTCCGTCCCTCTCTTCTCTACGGTCCTCCAAGTGAAGAATAGGCTCCGTCCTTCTCTTTCTACGGTCTCAGGTGAGAAATAGGAACTCCGTTCCCTCTCTTTCTCAGGTTCTCCAGGTGAGAATAGGACTTCCGTCCTCTCTTTCTACGGTCCTCCAGGTGAGAATAGGCCTTTCCGTCCTCTCTTTCTACGGTCCTTCCTAGGTGAGAATAGGAACTTCCGTCCATCTCTAGCTACGGTCCCCAGGTGAGAATAAGCCACACTTCGTCCTCTCTTTCTACGGTCTCCAGGTGAGACTAGGACTTCCTCCTTCTCTTTCTACAGTCCTCCCAGTGGAATAGGACTCCGTCCCTCTCTACGGTCCTCCAGGTGAAGAAAGGACTACGTCCTCTTTTCTACGGTCCTCCAGGTGAGAATAGGACTTCCGTCCCTCTCTTTCTACGGTCTCCAGGTGAGAATAGACTTCCGTCCTCTTCTTTCTAACGGTCCTCCAGGTGAGAATAGGACTTCCGTCCCTCTCTTTCTAACGGTCCTCCAGGTGAGAATAGGACTGTCCGTCCTTCTCTTTTTCTAGGTCCTCCAGGTGAGAAATAGGACTTTCCGTACTCTCTTTCTACGGTTCTCCAGTGAGGAATAGACTCCGTCCTTCTCTACGGTCCCCCAGGGTGAGAAAGGACTTCCGTCCCTCTCTTTCTACCGGTCCTCCAGGTGAGAATAGAACTTCCGGGGTCCTTCTCTTTCTACGGTCCTCCAGGTGAGAATAGGACTTCCGTCCCTCTCTTTTCTACGGCCTCCAGGTTGGAGAATAGGACTTCCGCCCTCTCTTTCTAACCGTCTCCAGGTGAGAATAGGATCTTTCCGTCCCTCTCTTTCTATCGGTCCCTCCAGTGAGAAGAGGGAACTTCCGTCCTTCTCTTCTAAACGGTCCTCCAGGTGAGAAAAGGACTTCCGGTCCCTCTTTTCTACGGTCCTCCAGTGGAATAGGACTTCCGTCCTCTCTTTTACGGTCCTCCAGTGAGAATAGACTTCCGTCCCTCTCTTTCTACGGTCCTCCAGGTGAAGCATAGGACTTTCCCGTCCCTCTCTTTCTAGCGGTCCTCCAGGTGAGATAGGACTTTCCGGTCCCTATCTTCTACGCGTCCTCTCAGGTGAGAATAGGACTTCCGTCTCTCTTTCTACGGTCCTCCACGGTGAGAAATAGACTTCCGTCCCTCTCTTTCTACGGTCCTCAAAGGTGAGAATAGGACTTCCGTCCCTCTCTTTCTAACGGTCCTCCAGGTGAGACTAGGACTTCCGTCCTTCTCTTTCTACGGTCCTCCAGTGAGAATAGGACTCCGCCTCTCTTTCTACGGTTCTCCAGGTGAGAATAGGACTTCGCCTCTCTACGGTCCTCCAGGTGAGATAGGACTTCCGTCCCTCTCTTTCTACGGTCCTCCAAGGTGAGAATAGGACTTCCGTCCTTCTCTTTCTAGCGGTCCTCCAGGTGAGAATAGGATTCCGCCCTCCTCTTTCTACGGTCCTCCAAGGTGAGAATAGACTTCCGTCCTCTCTTTCTCGGTCCTCCAGGGAAGAATAGGACTCTTCCGTCCTCTCTTTCTACGGTCTCAGGTGAAAGAATAGGACTTCCGTCCTTCTCTTTCTACGGTCTGACCAGGGAGAATAGGATTCCGTCCCCTCTTTTCACGGTCTCCAGGTGAGAATGGACTTCGTCCCTCTCTTTCTACGGTCCTCACAGGTGAGAATAGGACTTCCCGTCCCTCTCTAACGTCCTCCGGTGAAGAATAGGACTTTCGTCCCTCTCATTTCTACGGTCTCCCGGTGAGAATAGGACTTCCGCCCTCTCTTTCTACGGTCCCTCCAGGTGAGAATCAAGGACTTTCCGTCCTTCTCTTTCTAACGGTTCTCCAGGGTGAGAATCAGGACTTCCGTCCCTCTCTTTCTAACGGTTCTCCAGGTGAGAATGGACTTCGTCCCTTCTTTCTACGGTCCTCCAGGTGAGAATAGGACTTCCGTCCCTCTCTTTCTCGGTCCTCCAGGTGAGAATAGGATTCCGTCCCTCTTTTCTACGGTCCTCCAGTGAGAATCGGACTTCGTCCTTCTCTTTCCTAAAACGGTCCTCCAGGTTGAGGAAAGGACTTCCCGTCCCTCTCTTTCAGGTCCTTCCAGGTGAGATATAGGACTTCCGTCCTTCTCTTTCTACGGTCCTCCAGGTGAGAATAGGACTTCCGTCCTCTCTTCTACGGTTCCTCCAGGTGAGAATAGGACTTCCGTCCCTCTCTACGGTCCTCCAGGTGAGAATAGGAACTTCGTCCTCTCTTTCTTCTACCGGTCCTCCAGGTGGATGAGACTTCCGGTCCCTTCTTTCTAACGTCCCCCAGGTGAGAATAGGGACTTTTCCGTCCCCTCTCTAACCGGTCACTCCAGGTGAGAATCGGACTTCCGTTCCCTCTCTTTCTACGGTCCCTCCAGGCTGAGAATAGGACTCCGTACCTCTCTTTTCTAGTCCTCCAGGTTGAGAATAGGACTAGTCCGTCGTTCTTTCATAACGGTCCTCTCAGGTGAGAATAGGACTTTTCCGTCCTCTCTTTCTACGGTTTCCCAGGTGAGAATAGGACTCCGTCCCTCTCTTTCTAAACCGGTCCTCGCAGGTGAGAATAGGACTTTTCCTCCTCTCTTTCTAACGGTCCTCCAAAGGTGAGAATAGGACTTTCCGTCCCTCTCTTTCTACGGTCCTTCCAGGTGAGAATAGGACTTCGTCATGCTCTCTTTTACGGTTCTCCAGGTGAGAATAGGACTTCCGTCCCTCTCTACGGTCCTCCAGTGAAGTATAGGACTTCCGTCCCTCTCTTTCTAGGTCCTCCAGGTGAGAATAGGACTTCCGTCCTTCTCTTTCTACGGTCCTCCAGTGAGAATAGGAACTTCCGTCCCTCTCTTTCTACGGTCTCCAGGTGAGAATAGGACTTCCGTACCTCCTCCTTTCTACGGGTCTCAGGTGAGATAGGACTTCGCCCTCTCTTTCTACGTCCCTCCAGGTGAGAATAGGACTTCCGTCCCTCTCTTTCTACGGTCCTCGGTTAGAATAGGATCCGTCCCCTCTCTTTCTAATTTCTCGGTCACTCACAGTGAAATTAGGACTTCGTCCCTTCTACGGTCCTCAGGTGAGAAATAGGACTTCCGTCCTCTCTTTCTAACGGTCCTCAGTGAGAATATGGACTTCCCGTCCTTCCTCTTTCTACGGCTCCAGGTGAGAATAGGACTTTTCGTCCCTCTCTTTTCTCGCCCTCCAGGTGGAATAGGATTCCGTACCCCTCTTTCTACGGTCCTTCCAGGTGAGAATAGGACTTTTCCGTCCCTTCTCTACGGTCCTCCAGGTGGAATAGGACTTTCCGTCCCTCTCTTTCTCCGGTCCTCCAGTGAGAATAGGACTTCCTCCCTCTCTTTCTACGGTCCTCCAGGGTGAGAATTAGGACTTCCGTCCTTCTCTTCTAAGGTTCTCCAGGTGAGAATAGGATTTCCGTCTCTCCTTTCTCACGGTTCTCCAGTGAGACTAGGACTTCCGTCCTCTTCTTTCTACGGTCCCTCCAGGTGAGAAAGGACTTCCGTCCTCTTTTTTCTCCTACGGTCCTCCAGGTGAGAATGGACTTCCGTCCCTCTCTTTTCTACGGTCCTACAGGTGAGAATAGGACTTCCGTCCTTGCAACTCTTTCTACGGTCCTCCAGGTGGAGAATAGGACTTCCGTCCTCTCTTTCTACGGTGCCTCCAGGCTGAGAATAGACTTCCGTCGTTTTCTCTTTCTACGGTCCCCCAGTGAGAATAGGACTTCCGTCCTCTCTTTCTACGGTTTCCAGGTGAGATAGGACTTCGTCCTCTCTACGGTCCTCCAGGTGAGAATAAGGACTTCCGTCCTCTCTTTCTAACGGTCCCTCCAGCGTGAGAATAGGATTTCCGTCCCTCTCTTTCTAGGTCCTCCAGGTGAAGAATAGGACTTTCCGTCTCTCTTTCTACCGGTCGCTCCAGGTGAGAATAGGACTTACCGTCCCTCTCTTTCTACGGTTCTCCAGGGTGAGAATAGGACTTCCGTCCCTCTCTCGGTCCTCAGGTGAGAATAGACTTCCGTCCTTCCTTTTACGGTCCTCAGGGTGGAGAATAGACTTTCCGTCCTCTCTTCTACGGTCTCCAGGTGAGAATAGACTTCCGTCCTCTCTTTCTACGGTCCTCCAGGTGAGTAACCTAGGACTTTCCGTCCGTTCTTTCTACGGTCCTCCAGGTGAGCATAGGACTTCCGTCCCTCTCTTTCTAAACGGTTCTCCAGGTGAGAATAGGACTACCGTCCCTCTCTACGGTCCTCAGGTGAGAATAGGACTTCCGTCTTCTCTTTCTACGGTCTCCAGGTGAGAATCAGACTTCCGTCCTTCTTTTCTACGGTCCTCCAGGTGAGAATATGTATCTTCCGTCCTTCTCTTTCTACGGTCCTCCAGGTGAGAAATAGGACTTCCGTCCTCTTTTTACGTATCTCCACAGGTGAGAATAGACTTCGTCCTCTCTACGTTCCAGGTGAGAATGGACTTCCGTCCCTCTCTTTACGGTCCTCCAGTGGAGAATAGACTTTCCGTCCCTCTCTTTCTACGGTCCTCCAGTGAGAATAGGACTTCCGTCCCTCTCTACGGTCCTCCAGGTGATGAATGGACTTCCGTCCTCTCTTCCATCCCTGTACACATATCAGTAATTCAGTGTTCTGGCTTGGTTGGCTCCTTGTGTTTAAATCAGTGACGAGGGTCTTGCTTTTGTTGCAGACTACTTGGAGGCAGTGAGCACCTGGATGGCGGTGCTGCTACCAAAGATGAGGAGATGGCTGTATCCAAATGGAGGCAACATTATCACTGTGCAGGTACAGTTGAAGTCGGAAGTTTACATACACCTTCGCCAAATACATTTAAAACTCAGTTTTTCACAATTCCTGACATTTAATCCTAGTAAAGATTACCTGTTTTAGGTCAGTTAGGATCACCACTTTATTTAAAAAATGTGAAATGTTAGAATAATAGTAGAGAGAATGARTTATTTCAGCTTTTATTTCTTTCATCACATTCCCAGTGTGTCAGAAGTTTACATACACTCAGTTAGTATTTGGTAGCGTTGCCTTTAAAATTGTTTAACTTGGGTCAAATGTTTCTGGTAGCCTTCCACAAGCTTCCCACAATAAYTTGGGTGAATTTTGGCCAATTCCTCCTGACAGAGCTGGTGTAAGTAACTGAGTCAGGTTTGTAGGCCTCCTTGCTCGCACACGCTTTTTCAGTTCTGCCCCAAAATGTTCTACGGGATTGAGGTCAGGGCTTTGTGATAGCCACTCCAATACCTTGACTTTGTTGTCCTTAAGCCATTTTGCCACAACTTTGGAAGTATGATTGGGGTCATTGTCCATTTGGAAGACCCATTTGTGACCAAGCTTTAACTTCCTGACTGATGTCTTGAG
>NW_019949166.1:0-1331 GCF_002910315.2 Salvelinus sp. IW2-2015 | reverse complement strand
AAGTAGATGTCCTAATCGACTTGCCAAAACTATAGTTTAACAAGAAATTGATGGAGTGGTTGAAAAACCGAGTTTCAATCTCAAACCTAAGTGTATGTTAACTTCCGACTTCAACTGTAGAGTCATTATGTTCAGGAATGACTCCTTGATCAGTATAGTAGTTTTCCTTCCTTCCTGTGACTTACCAGGTAGAGAATGAGTATGGGAGCTACTATACGTGTGACTATAACTACATGCGGCACCTGCGGACCCTGTTCCAGTTCTTCCTGGGGGAAAACACTGTTCTCTTCACGACCGACGGGAACACGGACCGGGAAATGACCTGTGGGACCCTGGAGGGAATGTACGCCACTATAGACTTTGGGACAGGTAGGGAGTGGAGGAACAGGAGCAGAGAGGTGTCGTAACATAGTTGTTGTTTTTAAAAGCCTTCTTCTTTTGTTCTCCACTCAGACGTCAACATATCCCAAGCTTTTAGTCGGCAGAGGAGATTTGAACCAAGAGGCCCTCTGGTGAGAAGTCGTTTTTACAACAACTTCATATATTAGATGATGTAGTACCATGACCAGACTAAACTATTAGATGATGATGTAGTACCATGACCAGACTAAACTATTAGATGATGATGTAGTACCATGACCAGACTAAACTGCTGTGTGTTCCAGGTGAACTCTGAGTTCTACACGGGGTGGCTGGACCACTGGGGGGACCAGCATGCTCAGGTGGACACCCAGAAGGTCAGCAGGATGCTGGGGGAGATGCTCAGCATGGGGGCCAGCGTCAACATGTAGGTCTCCGAAAACCTCTCTCTGTGTATGATAGAAGTGCCAAATGTTTCATGTTTAAACAATTCACTGATAATACATTTACTGCTAAGACACTGAAAAAAATGTGATTGATAAGGTGCCGTAGTAAGGAACAAGCCACCTGAATTAGCTTTTTTTTATAAATCATCCCACACAACATAACAAAAGCAGTTGTCCTCTTCTCTCACTACAGGTATATGTTTGAAGGAGGGACCAACTTCGGCTACTGGAATGGTTGGTTAAATAGTATCAATATTTCCTTCTTTATGTCTCGTATACCAACCGTTTAATACTGTCGAAGTATAACTCGTTGCTGTTCCTTCATGTTAACCCGGTAGGATCAGCTGTATAACTGTTGTCGTGTTAACCCTGTAGGATCAGCTGTTGTCGTGTTAACCCTGTAGGATCAGCTGTTGTCGTGTTAACCCTGTAGGATCAGCTGTATAACTGTTGTCGTGTTAACCCTGTAGGATCAGCTGTATAACTTGTTGGTCTGTTTACCTGTAGGATCAACTGTTGTATTTA
>NW_019949165.1:10334-12109 GCF_002910315.2 Salvelinus sp. IW2-2015 | reverse complement strand
AGACCTGGCCTGTAGACCTAGTCTGTATCATAATAGACCTGGCCTGCATTATAATAGACCTGGCCTGTTTTATAATAGACCTGGCCTGTATTTTAATAGACCTGCCTGTATTATATGAGACCTGGCCTGTAGAGCTGGTCTGTATTATAATAGACCTGGCCTGTATTATAATAGACCTTGCCTGTATTTTAATAGACCTGCCTGTATTATACTTGACCTGGCCTGTATTATAACAGACCTGGCCTGTATTATAACAGACCTGGTCTGTCTTATAATAGACCTGGCCTGTATTATTATAGACCTGGCCTGTATTATAATAGACCTGGTCTGTAATATAATAGACTTGGCCTGTATCATAATAGACCTGGCCTGTATTATAATAGACCTGGCCTGCATTATAATGGACCTCACCTTTTTTATAATTGACCTGGCCTGTATATAAAAAAAACCTGCCTGTATTATACGAGACCTGGCCTGTAGACCTGGCCTGTATTATAATAGACCTGGCCGGTACTATAATAGATCTGGTCTGTGTTATAATAGACCTGGCCTTTATTATAATAGACCTTGCCTGTATTATAATAGACCTGGCCTGTATTATAAGAGACCTGGTCTGTAGACCTGTCCTGTACTATAATGGACCTGGCCTGTATTATAATAGACCTGGTCTGTATTATATTAGACCTGGTCTGTATTACAACCGACCTGGCCTGCATTATAATAGACCTGGTCTGTATTATAATAGACCTGGCCTGTATTATAATAGACCTGGCCTGTATTATAATAGACCTGGCCTGTAGACCTGGCCTGTATTATAATAGACCTGGTCTGCATTATAATAGACCTGGCCTTTATTATAATAGACCTTGCCTGTATTATAATAGACCTGGCCTGAATTATAATTGACTAGGCCTGTATAACAATAGACCTGGGCTGTATTATAATAGACCTGGGCTATATTATAATAGACCTGGTCTATATTTTAATAGACTTGGCCTGTAGACCTAGTCTGCATTATAATAGACCTGGCCTGCATTATAATAGACCTGGCCTGTATTTTAATAGACCTGCCTGTAATATACGAGACCTGGCCTGTAGTCCTGGTCTGTATTATAATAGACCTGGCCTGTATTATAATAGACCTTGCCTGTACTAAAATAGACCTGGTCTGTATTATAATAGACCTGGCCTGTATTATAATAGACATGGCCTGTATTACAATAGACCTGGCCTGTTGACCTGGCCTTTATTATAATAGACATGCCCTGTATTATAATAGACATGCCCTGTATTATAATAGACCTGGCCTGTATTATAATAGACATGGACTGTATTATTAAAGCCATGGCCTATTTTATAAAAGACCTGGCCTGTAGACCTGGCCTGTATTATAATAGACCTAACCTGTAGACCTGGCCTGTATTATAATAGACCTGGTCTGTATTATAATAGACCTGGTCTATATTATAATAGACCTGTTCTGTATAATAATAAACCTGACATGCATTATAATAGACCTGACCTGTATTATAATAGACCTGGCCTGTATTTTAATAAACCTGCCTTTATTATACGAGACCTGGCCTGTATTATATTAGACCTGGCCTGTACTAAAATAGACCTGGTTTGTAATATAATAGACCTGGCCTGTATGATAATAGAACTGGCCTGTATTATAATAGATCTGGCCTGTATTATAATAGACCTGGTCTTTAGACCTATTCTGTATTATAATAGACCTGGCATGTATTATAATAGACCTGGCCTGTATTATA
>NW_019949165.1:1852-3043 GCF_002910315.2 Salvelinus sp. IW2-2015 | reverse complement strand
ATAGACCTGGCCTGTATTATACGAGACCTGGCCTGTTATAATATACCTGAACTGTATTATAATAGACCTGGCCTGTGTTATAATAGACTTAGCCTGAATTATAATAGACCTGGCCATTATTATAAAATACCTATCCTTTATTATAATAGACCTGGCCTGTATTTTAATAGACCTGGTCTGTATTATTATAGACCTGGTCTGTAGAACTGTCCTGTACTATAATAGACCTGGCCTGTATTATAATCGACCTGGCCTGTATTATAATCGACCTGGTCTGTATTATAAAAGACCTAGCCTGTATTATAATAGACCTGGCCTTTATGATAATATACCTGGCCTGCTGTATACGAGACCTGGCCTGTAGACCTGGCCTGTATTATAATAGACCTGGCCGGTATTAAAATAGATCTGTTCTGTGTTATAATAGACCTGGCCTTTATTATAATAGACCTGGCCTGTATTATACTAGACCTGGCCTGTATTATAATATACCTGGCATGTTGACCTGGTCTGTATTATAATATACCTGGTCTGTATTATAATATACTTGGTCTGTATTTTAATAGATCTGGCCTGTATTATACTAGACCTGGCCTGTATACCTGGACTGTACTATAATAGACCTGTCCTGCATTATAATAGACCTGCCCTGTTTTATAATAGACCTGGCCTGTATTATAATATACCTGGCCTGTTGACCTGGTCTGTATTATAATAGACCTGGTCTGTATTATAATAGATCTTGCCTGTAATATAATAAACCTGGCCTGAATTATAATAGACCAGGCCTGTATAATAATAGCTCTGGCCTGTATTATAACAGACCTGGCCTGTATTATAATAGACCTGGCCTGTATTATAATAGACCTGGCCTGTATTATAATAGACCTGGCCTGTTTATAATAGACCTGGCCTGCTTATAATAGACCTGGCCTGTATTATAATAGACATGGACTGTATTATTAAAGACATGGCCTATTTTATAATAGACCTGGCCTGTAGACCTGGCCTGTATTATAATAGACCTAACCTGTAGACCTGGCCTGTATTATAATAGACCTGGTCTGTATTATAATAGACCTTGCCTTTATTATAATAGACCTTGCCTGTAGACCTGTTCTGTATAATAATAAACCTGACATGCATTATAATAGACCTGACCTGTATTTTAATAGACCTGCCTTTATTATA
>NW_019949165.1:0-1140 GCF_002910315.2 Salvelinus sp. IW2-2015 | reverse complement strand
CCTGTATTATAATAGACCTGGCCTGTATTATAATAGACCTGGCCTGTTCTTTAATATACATGGCCTGCATTATAATAGACCTGGCCTGCATTATAATAGACCTGGCCTGTATTTTAATAGAACTGACCGTTTTTTTACGAGACCTGGCCTGTATTATAATAGACCTGGTCTGTATTATAATAGACCTGGTCTGTATTATAATAGACCTGGTCTGTATTATAGTAGACCTGCCCTGTTTTATAATGGACATGGCCTGTATTATAATAGACCTGGTCTGTATTACAGTAGACCTGGCCTGTATTATAATAGGCCTGGCCTGTAGACCTGGCCTGTAGACCTGGCCTTTATTATAAAAGACCTGGTCTGTATTACAATAGACCTGGCCTGTATTACAATAGACCTGGCCTGTATTATAATATACCTGGTCTGTAATATAAGGGACCTGGCCTGTATTATAATAGACCTGGCCTGTACACCTGTCCTGTATTATAATAGACCTGGTCTGTATTATAGTAGACCTGGTCTGTAGACCTGTCCTGTACTATAATAGACCTGGCCTGTGTTATAATAGACCTGGCCTGTATTATAATAGACCTGGCCTGTAGACCTGGCCTGCATTATAATAGACCTGGTCTGTATTATAATAGACCTGGCCTGTCTTATAATAGACCTAGCCAGTATTATAAAAGAACTGGCCTTTATTATAATAGACATGGCCTGTATTATACGAGACCTGGCCTGTATTATAATATACCTGGCCTGTATTATAACAGACATGGCCTGTACTATAATATACCTGGTCTGTATTATAATAGACCTGGCCTGTATTTTAATAGACCTGCCTGTATTATACGAGACCTGGCCTGTATTATACAAGACCTGGCCTGTATTATAATAGACCTGTTCTGTTCTCTAATATACATGGTCTGTGTTATAATAGACCTGGCCTGTTTTATAATGGACCTGGCCTGTTTTATAGTAGACCTGGCCTGTATTATAATAGACCTGGCCTGTAGACCTGTCCTGTATTATAATAGACCTGGCCTGTATTATAATAGACCTGTCCTGTAGATCTGGCCTGTATTATAATAGACCTGGCATGTATTATAATAGACGTGGCCTGTATTATAATAGACCTGG
>NW_019949164.1:43353-50345 GCF_002910315.2 Salvelinus sp. IW2-2015 | reverse complement strand
CCGTGAGGGTTTAGTGTTAGCCAAAATTTCTTTAGCCTCTGAGCGTTGAAAAGGCCTGTTGCACCTTCTTCACCACACTGTCGGTGTGGGTGGACCATTTCAGTTATGTCATGATGTGTACGCTGAGAACATGAAGCTTTCCACGCTTCGCAGCCTGCGAGTTCCATCGAGGTGGATAGGGGGGTGCTCCCTCTGCTGTTTCCTGAAGTCCACGATCATCTCCATAGTTTTGTTGAGTGAGAGTTATTCCCTGGCACCATACGGCAGAGCCTACTCCTTCCCTGTAGCTCATCGTTGTGATAAGTCAAGCCTAATACTGTTGTGTGTCGCAAAATTGTGATTGAGTTGGAGGTGTGCATGGCCACACAGTCATGGGGTTGAACAGGGAGTACAGGAGGGGCTGAGCATGCCACCCTTGTGGGGCCCCAGTGTTGAGGATCAGCGAAGAGGAGGTGTTGTTTCCTACCTTCACCACCTGGGGGCGACCCATCAGGAAGTCCAGGACCCAATTACACAGAGCGGGGTTCAGACCCAGGGCCTCGAGCTTAATGATGAGCTTGGAGGGTACTATGRTGTTGAATGCTGAGCTATAGTCATTGAACAGCATTCTTACATAGGTATGCCTCTTGTCCAGATGGGACAGGGCAGTATGCAGTGTGATGGCGATTGMATAATCTGTGGATCTATTGGGGCGGTAAGCAAATTGAAGTGGGTCTAGGGTGGCAAGTAAGGTGGAGGTGATATGATCCTTGACTAGTCTCTCAAAGCACTTCATGATGACCGAGGTGAGTGCTATGGGGCGATAGTCATTTAGTTCAGTTACCTTTGCTTTCCTAGGTCAAATCAAAGTTTATTTGTCACGTGCGCTGAATACAACAGGTGTAGACCTTACAGTGAAATGCTTATGAACAGGTACAGGGACAATGGTGGCCATCCTGAAGCATGTGGGGACAACAGACTGGGATAGGGAGAGATTGAATATATCTGTGAACACACCAGCCAGCTGGTCTGTGCATGCTCTGAGGACGCGGCTAGGAATACCATCTGGGCCGGCAGCCTTGTGAGGGTAAACACGCTATAATGTCTTAATCATGTCGGCCACGGAGAAGGAGAGCCCACAGTCCTTGATATCGGGCTGCGTTTGTGGCACTGTATTATCTTCAAAGCGAGCGAAGAAGGTGTTCAGTCTGTCCGGAAGCAAGTTGTCGGTGTCTGCGACGTGGCTGGTTTTCCTTTTATATTCAGTGATTGTCTGTAGACCCTGCCACATACGTCTCGTGTCTGAGCCGTTGAACTGGGACTCAACTTTGTCCCTATACCGAYGTTTAGCCTGCTTGATTGCTTTGCAGAGGGAATAACTAYACTGTTTGTATTCTTCCATATTCCCAGTCTTCTTGTCCTGGTTAAATGCGGTGGTTCGCGCTTTCAGTATGGCACGAATGCTCCCATCTATCCACGGTTTCTGGATGGGGTAGGTTTTAATAGTCACAGTGGGTACAACATCTCCTGTGCACTTCCTGATAAACTCATTCACTGTATCGGTATATGTGTCGATATATTTATAATATATACAGTTATGTGATTGAGAAGGAACAAAGTGTTGATATTTTCTTTTGATGATGATTTTGAGTGTGCCGTTGTGTGCCGTTGTGTGCTGTAATGTCTCAGATACAACGTTGTTGAATGGTTCAATTGATCTCAATCAGACCGTGGCGTTGTGAAACTGTACCGCCTAATCAGTGTGTGTGTGTGTGTGTGTTCTTTAGTGCTCAAACCTGCTTGCATGATTTGCTTGAACATGCCGTCACTCCTTTGTGTGTCTTTACATTTCTCCAGTTCCCGGCTCTGTTCCAATGGAGTCCACCCAGACCGGACCATACGAGGAGAAGATCTTCATGCAGTGGAAGGCACCTAACGAGACCAATGGTGTCATCACGCTATACGAGGTGAGTGACATCAACACAGCCACCCGTGTTATCATGGCAGCTGCTAACAGTTATTTTCTCACTTCCTCAGCACACAAACATTGTGACTCACCACCTGGACTCGGTCTTATGTAGCAAAATTTGAAAATGTGTTTTTTACAGTGGATAAAAGTAGCGACTCAGAGCTACAAAATGGTATATCAGACACTGCATTTAAGGAACAATGGGAAAGTAATTCTGTTTTGAAAGTTGATCAACTTGTAAACTCACTTTTGAGAAAATGGCCTTTGAATGTTTTGGTCTAGTGAAGAGCTCTTCTTTGTCTACACCCATTCAGCATCGTTCACACCCTCTTAAGCTTTAGGCCCGCTCTCGGGGCGCACACCTGACGCTCTGGCCGATGATTTGTTTACATCTGGATAACATGAAAACAGCATAACCAGCTCTGTTGGGAGCAATTTCAGTACTCTTTTTTGCAGACGTTTACTGACACAGACCATATTCAATGGGTGTTGTACACACGTCACGTAACATTAGCTAACTAGCCAGCCAGCTAATGTTAGCTAGTTAAACAACAATGAACAAAGTGCCAATGATGCCACAGTGCTTGGAGCTAACCATCCATGTTCAATGTCAGCTAGCTAACATTAGGCTCTAATTAGAACAGCAAACGGCTCTGGGATACGAATAATAACGTCAGCTAGGGAGCCAGCCAGCTAACATTAGCTAGCTAGCTAACAGTACACTTTAGCTTGAAATGAAACTACTTTCTCTCAAAATAGGAATGTGTAATATCTGAAAATGTAACTAGTTATCTTACCTGTATAGATTATCATGTATGATGGACGCGTGTCCCTGTCAGGAATGCCATGCCACGGTTGCTTCATCTCTTTAGCTATCATACTCTAATTCCACTGATTTCAAAAATTGATCCTCCAGAAAGTGAAGAGCAACACTTTTGCAGCTCCACTACACAATACATAAAAAAGCCACGTTCAACAGGATTACCAACAGACTGACGAGCTGAAATAGACAGAAGCCTTCTACAGTGGTTCCTCCTTTAAAAGTTGCGAGCTTGCACCGTGGAACTTAGAGGTACCCGGCTTCATTGCTCCAGACCACCACAAGGGGGAGTTAGAGCACTCATTATGCATTTGGGTCCCAATGTTTTTATATGACCAATCATATCGTGTGGTTCCAATGATGAATTTTGACACAAGCCACACTTGCCTTGTGGCGTTCTTCAACAAAGATGGCTGACAAAACATTACGGTGGAATCAGATGTAAGATGTTATATAGTCACAACGAGTCAAGCAAAACATTTACAATTGAGAGGAGATTTAGTTAATGTAGAGACAAATGTTTGTGCATATTTTTTTGTCTAAAGTTAATTTGAAAAGAAATAGTCGCTATTTAGCAAATTAGCTGATAGCTAACATTAGCCATCGTAGCTAGCTAGTGTTATGACATGAGTCTGACATTGTAATCGTGTTGTTTATGTTTAGGGACTTTCGATGAGAAAACCAGTAAACCAAAGGCTGTCGTCTTGTGAAACAGTGGATCTAGTTAGCTAAAGCATTGACTGCAAATGTTAATGATTTAGATTGTAGTCAAGCTTGCCTTGCAATGCAGCTGAAGTAAAATAGCTAGGCTAACCTGTTTACTTGCTTACTGTGTAGTGGAGCGATAGAAAATAAACTGTATGCCTATGGATGTGTAGCTAAGCACAGTATGTAGCCGATCTGTGTATGGAACCCTAAAAACGTTAGGTTCTTAACTGATATTTCATACCAATCTATGTACCTTCAGCTATCAAAGTTGGTTGGTAATCAACTGTCCAAGTTGAATGTCATTAATGAAGCCTGATGGATAGAGTAGAATATAATAAACTTATATTGTGCTGAGGATGCAAGTCCTATATACACATCTACTGTAGTTATTACCACGCTAGATTCCCACATTGTAGCCTGTACATGAATATAGTCACTGATCAGTACATCTACCCTTGGCAAATAAAGGTTGCGGTTCAGTTGAATCTCTGAAGGCGTTCTTTTCAGCATATAAACTCCCATTATTTGAATGATTGCTGGTTGCCATGTACAATTGAGTTGATTTAACATACACTTAGGTTGGAGTCATTAAAACAATTTCACCAATCCACACATGGTCTTGTTAACAACTATTAGTTTTGGCATCTACTTTGGCATGACAAGTAATTTTTCCAAAAATTGTTACATCAATTAAGTTCACTTAAATTCACTGTATGCACCAATTTCCAGTGCGTCAGCAAGTTTACATACACTAAGTTGACTGTGCCTAAACAGCTTGGAAAATTCCATAAAATTATGTATGGCTTTAGAAGCTTCTGATAGGCTAATTGACATCATTTGAGTCAATTGGAGGTGTACCTGTGGATGTATTCAATGCGTACCTTCAAACTCAGTGCCTGTTTGCTTGACATCGTGGAAAATCAAAAGAAATCAGACAAGACCTCAGAAAAAAATTGGAGACCTCCACAAGTCTGGTTCATCCTTGGAGCAATTTCCAAATGCCTGGAGGTACCACGTTTATCTGTACAAACAATAGTACGCAAGTATAAACACCATGGGACCACGCAGCCGTCACACCGCTAATGAAGGAGACGCGTTCTGTCTCCTAGAGATTAATGTACTTTGGTGTGAAAAGTGCAAATCAATCCCAGAACACAGCAAAGGACCTTGTGAAGATGCTGGAGGAAACAAGTGCAAAAGTATCCACATCCACAGTAAAACGAGTCCTATATTTGCATAACCTGAAAGGCTGCTCAGCAAGGAAGAAGCCACTGCTCCAAAACCGCCAACAAAAAAAAAAGACAGACTACTGTTTGCAACTGCACATGGGGACAAACATCATACTTTTTGGAGAAATGTCCTCTGGTCTGATGAAACAAAAATAGAACTGTTTGGCCATAAAGACCATTGTTGTGTTTGAGGAAAAAGGGGGAGGCTTTCAAGCCAAAAGACACCATCACAACAGTGAATCACGGGTGTGGCAGCACCATGTTGTGGGGGTGCTTTGCTGCAGGAGGGACTGGTGCACTTCACAGAATAGATGGCATCATGAGGCAGGACAATTATGTGGATATATTGAAGCAACATCTCAAGACATCAGTCAGGAAGTTAAAGCTTGTCGCAAATGGGTCTTCCAAATGGACAATGACCCCCCGCATATTTCCAAAGGTGTGCGCAAAATAGCTTAAGGCAAACAAAGTCAAGGTATTGGAGTGGCCATCACAAATCCCTGACCTCATTCCTATAGAAAATGTGTGTGGCGGAACTGAAAAAAGCGTGTGCGATCAAGGGAGCCTATAAACCTGACTCAGTTTACATCAGCTCTGTCAGGCGAATGGCCAAAATTCACCCAACTTATTTGGGGAGCTTATGGAAGCCCAAAATGTTTGACCCAAGTTAAACAATTTAAAGGAAATGCTACCAAATAATAATTGAGTGTATGTAAACCTCTGACCACTGGAAATGTGATGAAAGAAATAAAAGCTGAAATAAATAATTCTCTACTATTATTCTGACATTTTACATTCTTAAAATAAAGTGGTGATCCTAACTGACCTAAGACAGGGAATTTCTACTAGGATGAAATGTCAGGAATTGTGAAAAACTGAGTTTAAATGTATTTGGCTAAGGTGTATGTAAACCTCCGACTTCAACTGTATGTATTACAATTTATAAACTTCAACAGTGTTTACCACTCCTGCTCCTGGGACATCAATGATTACTCATTATAACTATGCAATAGACTAGAAACATGGTTGATTTGTAATTCATATATACAGAAAAAGAACGATGCATATCTAACTCCCTTCACCTGCATTAATCTGAGTACACAGGATAGTATTTCAATGAGATACTTAATTTCAACCAGTGGAGCATGTGAAATGCTTTTTTGAAAGAAGTTCATTACCAGGTGTTGTAAATACATAAATGCACTATAATTATGATAATTGTATATTATAATACACGTTCATTCTGTACTTCAATGCACATATGTTGTGCATTATAAAACAAGAAGAAAGATGAGGTGGGGAGAGAGGTGTAGAAGACAGAATGGGAAAGAGGTAAATACAGTGGCAGACAGCACATGATTTATGAATTACAGTGCTACCCTAATATTCTCTCAGTTCATCACAATTGCAGTGTCTCCTAACCAGCCTTGGGCCCCCAGTTGGCCCGAAGGTTATCTTAAGAGTGGGTGAGGTGGCGATGACAAGATGGCTTCCTCTCTCACACCAAACATACCTGCAGACGAGAGAGCATGATTAAGCCTTGTTTTTTTTTTCTTAACACGGTCGGTCATCTTAAATCAGAGGTGAAATGCAAAACTGACCTGGATCATTAACTCTGGGACTACTGCATCTCTGTCTGTATTTCAATGCAAAGCATCTCTTTAGTAATACTTCCGAATAATCATATTTAATAATACTTACATCTCAGCTATGATCCTGCTGTGCCCTCTGTGTCAGCCAGTTCAGATGCGGGAGGGTTCACCAAACACCTGGTTTAGCCTAAAGGGTTTAAGGAGAAGGGGGAAGGGATGAAGTGAAGAAAGAGACTGTTATTGTGTGTGTGTGTCTCACCTGGTGTCCACACTAAGTGGCTACAGAGTACTTTATGCTGAAAAACAGACACATGAGGACAAACAATAGAAGATACTGTATGTGACATTTTTGACCCCTTGGTCAGCTCGCTCTCTGAAAGTAAAGAAAACTGCTTTTCTTTATAGATTTGAAACAATAACTGAGATATGACCGTTCAATCTAAAGCAGCAGATGTCATTTTTTAGGATCCGTCAATACAGCCCTGTGCTGCTTACCTGAGATGCAATCTTCGTAGGTGTCTGCTTTGACTTCCTTTGTCTCGGAAAAAGGTTGCTTTCAGGACAATTAGTTTTGATTTGAAATTAAAAAATGTTTTGCTCTTGACACATATGTACCTCCATAGCATATAACAATTTGCCTGTGAATAACCACACCTCATACAAACGTGCTACTGTTTGCAGCATTCTTGACGCAC
>NW_019949164.1:27624-41742 GCF_002910315.2 Salvelinus sp. IW2-2015 | reverse complement strand
CAAACCCTACTACTCGGCCCAAATGTCCAGTGTGCACTCCGAAGAAAAATGGTCTGAATGTAGAAACGGACAATTTTTCTCGGAATGGTAAACCATAATATTAATCAAATTAATTAAGCCAAATCCCATATACTATATTATTACAAAATAGGTTTTAACTTCTTTGGGGTACACCCCCTTCTTCTCAATTTCCGCCTAAAGACATACCCTAATCTAACTGCCTGTAGCTCAGGCACAGAACCAAGGATATGCATATTCTTGGTATCATTTGAAAGGAAACACTCTGAATTTTGTGGAAATGTGAATTGAATGTAGGAGAATATAACACAATAGATCTGGTAGAAGAAAATACAAGGTAATAAACATACGTTTTCAGTTTTTTATTGTTGCTGCATCATCTTTCAAATGTCCAAGAACAGCCAAACATACAGATAGGATGCTGTGGAGGATTTGAATGAAGAACATAAGATGGCATCAATAGCTGAGCAAAGTTTTAGACAGATAACTTCAAAAATGAGCGAGCTACATGACATTGAGCATGAAGTCACCCAGGTGTCCCACATAAATGTACCCAAGAGGCCGAATTGGTACATTCATACATTTTGAAGGAAATAACTATATACAAAATACATAAATGCTATTCTAACACACCCCTCCAAAAAAAATATATATGAAAAAATATATATAAAAAAATAATAATAATAAACAAACAAATAACAAGGGTAACTATTTACACATTTTCTATTTACAATATTGTATATTTTATAAATAAATATTGTGAAGACTCTCAGCCCTCAGTCTTGGTGCCATGGCCCATAGCAGTCTCTTTCTGCTGTAAAGCAGAGGCTTACTGAACAGATGGTGCAGGTGATGGGGCATTTCCTGTGACAAAGGGCACAACGTCGCCTCCCCACTGTGCCCTTTTTGCCCTGAGGCACATTCATGCCTGCAGAGATGAATCTGGGCAGGTGAACACCACTGGTTGACGGAGCAGAAGGTGCTGCAGTGGACTTGCTGTAGCTAGCAAGCTCCTGGATGAGCAGCTCCCTGAAGGCTAGCTGTGAGATGGGGGGCTGTCTCTATCAATTTCCTCTATAATTTGGGTTAAATCTGTATACCTAGACTTTGTTTTAGCTTTTCCTGATTTATTCGCCATAATTTAAATATATAAACTTGTTGAAAATGCTATTGAATATGTACTGCTATGCGTAACACTCRTGGCTCCGTCAAGTAGGATTTGCAATGGCGAATGAACCTCTTTTATGCCAGAGTTTACGACAAAGGCTGGTCTTCAAAGTTATAACCATTACATATTGCCGTTTACCTCAGCTYATTGGCTATCTTCCAAGCTAGATTTCAAGATGATCAGTGGTCATTGGGCCAAAATACWGTCAATCAACGATAGACCGGTCCTACCATTGGTGCGCAATGAGGTCATTGATTGGTGTCTTCAAATCGGTTTGTTTCGGTCAATACGTCCCGGGAAAAGAGCCATCATGTATGGTTGTGTTAGTAACAACCAGAGGATTGCAATGAAACCAACCATGACTGGATAAACGTTTGTTTGTGTGTGTAATTACCACGAACGCCACGAAGTTGAATGAGACGGAAATCACGACGCAACCGGTTTACAAATGTTTCGTGTTAGGCTATAAAAATTGATTTAATCAAACAAAACGAACATTCACTGTGTAGTTAGGACACTTGGCATTGCCACCAGAGGAAGATCGTCAATGGTAAGCGATTTATTTTATTGTTATTTCTGACTTTCGTGACGCTAATGCTTGGTTGGAAAATGCTAGTAATACTTGTGTGTGTGGGGCGCCGTCCTCAGAAAATCGCATGTTTGCTTTTGCAGTAAACCTTTTTGAAATCTGACACAGCGGCTGGATTAATAAGACGTTCATCTTTTAAATGATGTAAGATACATGTATTGACAAGAATGTTTAATACAACGAATGGTGTATTTAAAATGTTAGCTCTCTGCAGTTTCACCGGATGTTGGCCTGGTGGGACGTTAGCGTCTCACCTACCCTAGAGAAGTTAAATTCTCTGGTAATGCCAATACGGAATACTACCAAATGCTTCTCAAAGATGCCCTCTAGTGATAAAACTAGCAATAACTTGCACTAACAGAAGAAATGGCTGAGAATTAAATGACGCTGCCACAGTATGACGTAACTTTAAAGAAGGAACCACTGTATATGGCAGACCAATCCGAAATCAACTCTCGGCATTTCCAGCCCACGCATTTTCAGAGCCAATCATGGATAGTGGGAAGGTTGCTCACTTTTTCTGTGGCTTAACCAAMAAGGCTCGTAATTTAACAGTTTTATTCATATTTACAGATGGCATAAAACATTGTATTGTGCACATGAAAGTTCACATGTTCGAGAAGGCTTTTTTGCCCAAAACACATTTTGATTAAAAAAAATAATAATAAAGTTCCAACGGCTATCCTGTGAAGTTGTGACCTTCGACATACACCTAGTTTCCTGAATCGGGTCACAAATACACTCACAATTCTATGCTCACCCACCACGACACTACAGGTTTTACTCATATTTCACACTTACATGTCTTACTCATAGTGCCAGCTCTCAATTTCAATCTTCATGAATTTCACAAATTCACAAGTAAGTGTAACAAGGGTATTTATAGTCCCACCTTATCTGCAGCATACACCTTGCATTCCAAACTGGCAGGGTTACCATGCAGCTGGAAGTGGTTGTTGGAGGGCCAGACAGATGGCACTTGCCTTTCTGGCGTCTAGGATGATCCCAATTCACAGGGAGGTAGGATGCCGTCTTTAGGATTGGATGTTAACACTAGAAGCACATGGCATCGACGGGGAAACCGTCTTTGAGCCAGTTGACGATTTACTTTTGGACATCAACATTCGAATAAAACATTTCAGATATTTTTAGATTAAACCTTTATTTAACTATGCAAGTCAGTTTAAGAACAAATTCTTATTTACAATGACAGTCTAGGAACAGTGGGTTTAACCTGTTATGGCTGCAGCCCGACACCGGTACACCTATGACAACATCCAGCTCAAATGCACGGGCGCGAAATCAAAATCTATTTTTTAAAATATTTAACTTTCACACATTAACAAGTCCAATACAGCATTTGAGAAGATAAACCATCTTGTCAATCAGCCAACATGTTGTTTTTTAAATGTTTTACAGAGAAACACCAAAAACATAGATTTATGTTAGCTCACACCAAATTAAAAAGAGGACAGGACATTTTTCACAGCACAGTAGGGATGCAAGTAGGCATGGCACAAGGCCAACCTAACTAACCTAGAACCAACCTTAATAATAAACCTAGAAAAAAAACTACCTCAGATGACAGTACTATAACATGTTACACAATAAATCTATGTTTTGTTCAAAAAAATTGCATATTTTTAGCTATAAATCAGTTTAACATTACTGCTACCTCATTAGCTACAGTCAGAAATCGCACGGAGTAGCCAGAGAAAATAGACACCAACGTCAACNAGAAGAGATCACATTCCGAGAGACCGGCCAGCTCTAGCCGTTCCTCACATTCTGAGGAGACCGGCCAGCTCTAGCCGTTCCTCAATTCCAGAGAGCTGGTAACGTCCTCGTTAAGTGTAGCAAGGCGCAGCGCAGATTTGGGTCATCATATTTCATTAAAAATGGAACCCGCAAAAAAAACATAAACACATACAACGAACGAAAAGCTTCGTCGTGCAAATACATGCAACCAAAACAAAGACAAGATCCCAACAACATGAATGGTGGGAAAAAAGGGCTGCCCTAAGTATGATACCCAATCAGAGACAACGATGACAGCTGCCTGATTGGGAACCATACTAGGCCCAACAAAGAAAAAGAAAACCCTAGATATAATCAAAAACTAGAGTACCCACCTAGTCACAAGACCTGACCAACAATAGAGAATAAACAGGGATCGTCTAAAGGTCAGGCCGTGACAGAGAGACCGATCTGCGCCAGTTTTGATGCGAAGTCTGTATATATGGCTGGAACGAATACACTAACTGAATATTAAAGCACAGCGAGGTCACAAATGTGATTTTCCAGTATGTTTATATATATTCCACACTATGAGGTTGGAATAATACTGTGAAATTGTGAAAAATGATGATCAAAGCATTTTAGTGTAAGCAGCTGTTTGAACAGGCTGTCTGTCTTTGGTGGATGGAGTTTTGGCCTGCTGGTGACATCGTTAATAGACCATGAAGAAAGAGTGTTCCAAAACTATCTGCCAGAAAATAGCTATGTAACGTTTCCAGTTTTCCCTCCCCAACTCAGACAGATATATTGAGATAAAAATGGCTGCTCTGGCACCTTTAATTAGGCAACGAAGGAAGATCTATCTGTACTCTTGTGTAGTAGTAAGTAGATAAGCTTCTGGAGGAGACCAGATAGTTCATCCCTACTCGTCACCAGCTGGCCTGTTGTATGAGACTGAAGAGTTGCGAGGCTTACCAGCTGGCCTGTTGGTTATGAGATTTCTGAAAGAGCTTGACGGGCTTACCAGCTGGCCTTTGTAATGAGACTGAAGAGTTTTGAGGCCTTACCAGCCTGGCCTGTTGTAAATGAGACTGAAGAGTTGAGGCTTAACCAGCTGGCCTGTGTAATGAGAATGAAGAGTTGAGGTTACCAGCTTGGCCTGTTGTCATCGAGACTGAAGAGTTGAGGCTTACTACTGGCCTGTTGAATGAAGACCTGAAGAGTTGAGGCTTACCAGCCTGGCCCTGTTGTAATGAGAATGAAGAGTTTGAGGGCTTTACCAGCTGGCCTTGATGAGTAATGAGAATGAAAGCATTGAGGCTCACCAGCTGGCCTTGTTTGTCATGAGAACTGAAGAGGTTTGAGGCTTCACAGCTGGCCCCCTGTTGTAATGAAGATGAAGAGTTGAGGCTCACCAGCTGGCCCTGGTGGTAATGAGCCTGAAGAGTTGAGGCTTACCACTGGCCTGTTGTAAATGAGACTGAAGATTTGAGGCTTACAGCTGGCCTGTTGTAAATGAAGCCTGAGGAGTTGAGGCCTTAACAGCTGCGCCTGTTGTAATGAGACCTGAAGCAGTTGAGCTTACCAGCTGGCTGTTGTAATGAGACTGAAGAGTTTGAAGGCTCAACAGCTGGCCTGTTGTAATGATACGAAAGAGTTGAGGCTTACCAGCTGGCCCTGTTTGTAATGAACTTGAAGAGTTGAGGGCTTTACCAGCTGGCCTGTTGTAATGAGACTCTAAGGGTTGAGGCTTCACCAGCTGGCCTGTTGTAATCGAGACTGAAGAGTTGAGGCTTACCAGCTGGCCTGTGTAATGAGACTGAAGAGTTTGAGGCTCACAGGCCTGGGCCCTGTGGTAATGAGACTGAAAGTGTTTGAGGCTTACCCGCTGGCCTGTTTGGGTAATGAGACGAAGAGTTGAGCTTACCAGCTGGCCTTGTTGTAATGAGACTGAAGAGTTGAAGGCTTACCAGCTGGCTGTTGTAATGAGAACTTAAGGGTTAGGCTCACCAGCTGGCCTGATTGTAATGAGAACTGAAGAGCTTGAGGCTACCAGCTAGCCTGTTGTAAATGAGAACTGAAGAGTTGAGGCTTTACCAGCTGGCCTGTTTTAATGAGACTGAAGAGTTGAAGGCCACAAAGCTGGCTGTTGTAATGAAGACTGAAGAGTTGCGGCTCAACCAGATGGCCTGTTGTAATGAGACTGAAAGAGTTGAGGCTCACCAGCTGGCCTGTTGTAATGAGACTGAACGAGTTGACGGCTTACCAGCTGGCCCTGTTGTAATGAGACTGAAGAGTTGAGGCTCACCAGCTGGCCTGTTTGTAATGAGACTGAAAGCAGTCGAGGCTCACCAGCTGGCCTGTTGTCATGAGCACTGAAGAGTTGAGGCTCACCAGCTGGCCTGTTGGTATAAATGAGCACGGAAGAGTTGAAGGCTTCTATCTCCTGTGTTTGGAATTCTCTCTAACACTAGTTCCATATCTCCTTTCCCTCCTTTCCTTACCTCCCTGCCTCTTCCCTGCCTCATCCCTCCTGCCCTCCCTCCCTCCCTCCCTGCGTCCCTGCCTCCCTCGCCTGCCTTCTCCGTCACTGCCCCTCCCTCCCTGCCTGCTCCCTCCAAGTCACTGCTCCTTCCTGCTCCTCCTCGTCCTGCCTCCCTGCCTTCTCCCTCCCTCCTTCCCTTCTTCCCCTGCATGCCTCCCTCCCTTCCCTCCCTCCCTGCCCCTCCCTCCTCCCTCCCTCCCCTCCCTGCCTCCCTCCTGCCTCCTCCTGCCTCCCTCCTTCCTCCTGCGTCCCTCCTGCGTCCCTGCCTCCCTCCCCCAGTCCTGTAAGGCAGCCAAAGCTGACCTGGTCTTCTTGTGGACGGCTCTTGGAGCCAATCGGAGACGACAACTTCCAGAAGATTATCCCGCTTCCTGTAAGTCACGATGGGAGCTCTGGATCTGCATTGGTCCGACGGCACACAGGTACGACCAATGACAACACCTCCCTATTATAGGAGTTTAATGCTTCAGCCAATATGCACGGAAATAATGAAAATAAATGAAATATAACCCATCTGCATGCTGTTGAAGGGGTTAGAAGTGAGGTTTACGGGTCACAGGTCAGGGTGAGGGGGTTACACCGTCAGGGTGAGTTAGGGTCACCAGGTCAAGGTGACGGTCTAGGGCCACAGTCAGAGTGAGGTTAGGGTCAAACGGTCAAGGTGAGGTTAGGGTCCCCAGGTCAGGGTGAGGTTAGGGTCAAGGTCAGGGGTGAGCGTTAGGGCTCACAGGTCAGGGTGAGGTGGGTCATCAGGTTCAGGGTGAAGGTTAGGGTCACAGGCAGGGTGAGGTTAGGGTCAGCAGGTTAGGGTGAGGTTAGGGTCACAGGCAGGCGTGAGGTTAGGGTCAAGGCCAGGGTGAGGTTAGTGGTCACAAGGTTAGGGTGAGGTTAGGGTCATTAAGGTCAGGGCAGGGTAACAGGCCATGGTGAGGTTAGGGCTTCACAGGTCAGGGTGAGGTTAGGGTCACAGGTCAGGGTGCGGTTAGCGGTCACAGTCAGCGGTGAGGTTAGGTCCAAAGGTCAAGGTGAAGGTTAGGGTCACAGGTCAGGGTAGGTTAGGGTCACAGGTCAGGGTGAGGTTTTTAGGGTCACCGTCAGGGTGAGGTTAGGGTCACAGGTCAAGGGTGAGGTTAGGGTCAAAGGTCAAGGTGAGGTAGGGTTCAAGTCAGGGTGCGGTTAGGGTCACAGGTTTCAGGGTGAGGTTAGGGTCACAGGTCAGGGTGAGGTTAGGGTCACAGGCAGGGGAGGTTAGTGTCACAGGTTAGGGTGAGGTTAGGGTACAGGTCAGGGTGAGGTTAGGGTCACAGGTTTAGGGTGAGGTTAGGGTCACAGTCAGGGTGAACTTAGTTTTGGATAAAAGCCTCGTGCCAACATCACCCAAACAGAGCCACATTTAAACCAGGTCTCAAGGGAAGACATTAATGTTGGAATAGACGGTGTCTAGACATTAATAAAACAGAGGCCCATAGAATATTCCATCAAGCCTTCTCTTTCAGACCGTTTCCACAACCCATTACTGAGCGACTGGTAGGTTATTGACACAAGCTGCATTACTAAAAGTCCTCCGTATCACCCTTACTACTGTATTAGGGGCTGCTGGGGAATGGAGGAATCTGAAGCTGAGTGCCCGAGGATCTGGCTACAGTAGTTTAGGCCTCTCAGACCAGACAAAATAGAAAACAGACATAAGGATGTGAAGGGAAGCGGGACATTGAGCGGAAGAGGAGGACAGGGATAAGATCCCGAGGGACATAAGGAGAATAAGTAACAGAGACATCTGTGTAAAGAATGTTTACTAAGATGCCAATGAAAGCGTGCCATCCAGTATGCGACCTGAAGTTCTGGATCTTTATTGGCACTTACATGAACCAAAATATAAACTCAACATGTAAAGTGTTGGGTTCCCACGTTTCATCGAGCTGACAATAAAAGATCCCAGAAATGTTCCAGACACAAAGCTTATTCTCTAAAATGTTGTGGAACAAATGTGTTACGTCCTGATTAGTGAGCGTTTCACCTTTGCCAAGATAATCCTTCCACCTGACAGTGGTGGCATATAGAAGCTGATTTAACAGCAATGCTCATTAAACAGGTGCACCTTGTGCTGGGGACAATAAAAGGCCACTCTAAAATGTTGAATTTCTGTACAACAACGAATGCCACAGATGTCTCAAGTTTTGAGGAGCGTGCAATGCACGCCGACTGCAGGAATGTCTACCAGCGCTGTTGCAGAGAATTTGAATGTTAATTTCCCTACCATAAACCGCCTCCAATGTCATTTTATAGAATTGGCAAGTACATCCAACCCGGCCTCACAACCGCAGACCAACGTGTATGGCGTCGTGTGGGTCCGAGTGGTTTTGCTGTGTCTGTACGTTGTGCAACAGAATGCCCGCCTGGTGGTGGGTGGGGTTATGGGTATGGCAGGCATAAGCTACGGACACAAAACACAATTGCATTTTATCGATGGCTGCTTGAATGACAGATGATACTGAGACCTCCTGAGGACAATTGTAGAGGCCCATTTCTTTATGGTATCGTGACCCGGTCAGGCTTGAAATCCATAGATATGGAGGGCTAATGAATTTATTTCCAATTGACTGATTTCCTCCATATGAACGTAAACTCAGTAAAATCTTTGACAATTGTTGCACTGTTTGCGTTTATATTTTTGTTCTGTATAGTTTTTTCTACATTTTTTGAACAGATCAATGTCAACCCTTCAAATATAAACAGCCCCTAAAGCCCCCCCACCCCCCCCCCCCCCCAGCCAAAAACACTGTTCAATTTCTCTGGGTGTGGATGCATGCTCTACCTCTCTCTTCTTCTCTCATCTCCTGCTTCTCTCTCTCTCTCTCTCTTCTCTCTCTCTCTCTTTTTTTCTCTCTCTCATCTCTCTCTCTTTCTCCTTCTCTCTCTCTCTCTCTCTCTCTCTCTCTCTCTCTCTCTCTCTCTCTCTCTCTCTTTCTCGCTCTCTCTCCTTTTTCTTCCCTCTCTCTCCTCTCCCCTCCTTTCTTCTCTTTCATCTCTCCTCTCTCTCTCTTTCTCTTTTTCTCCTCTCTCTCTCCCCCTCTTACTGGACAGTTGCTATAGCACAGTTCAGTGATGATGCCAGGACAGAGTTCAGCTGAACTCATACGCTAACAAGGAAAGCGCTGCTCGACGCCATCAGGGAATCAACATACAAGGGAGGGAACCCAAGACAGGTATGACTAAAGCCTTCATGCCACCATTTCCACACACACAGCATACAGAGATCATCACATCCACATACACATACAGCACTCACAACCTACACCACAAACACACACCACATAACATACACTCACACACATACACTCCAACACTACACTCACACAACATCGACATACACTCACACACATACATACATAGCAAAGCAGGATGGCCTGGCTTGCTATGGGAGAAGCAGGATGGCCTGGCTGCTATGGGGAGCAGGATGCCTGGCTTGTATGAGGAGAAGCAGGCATGGCCTGGCTGCTATGCGGAGAACAGCGATGGCCTGGCTGCTATGGAGGAAAAAAAAGGCAGGATGGCCTGGCTGCTATGGGAGGAAGCAGGATGGCCTGGCTGCTTGGGAGAAGCAGGATGGCCCCTGGCTGCTATGGGAGAACAGGATGGCCTGGCTGCCTATGGGAGAAGCAGGATGGCCTGGCTGCTACTGGGAGAAGCAGCGATGGCCTGGCTGTCATGGGAGAAGCAGGATGGCCTGGCTGCTTGGGAAGAAGCGGATGCCCTGGCTGCTATGGGAGAAGCAGGAGGCCTGGATGCTATGGGGAGAAGCAGGATGGCCTGGCTGCTATGGAGAAGCAGGAATGGCCTGGCCTGCTATGGGAGAAGCATGGATGGCCCTGGCTGCTATGGGAGAAGCAGGATGCCTGCTTCTATGAGGAGAAGGCAGGAGTGGCCTGGCTGCTAATGGGAGAACGCAGGATGCCTGGCTGCTATGGAGAAGCAGGATGGCCTGCGCTGCTATGGGAGAAGCAAGGAATGGCCTGGCCTGCTATGGGAGAAGCAGGATGGCCTGGCTGCTATGGGAGAAGCAGGATGGGGCTGGCTGCTATGGGAGAAGCAGATGGCCCTGGCCTTGCTATGGGAGAAGCCAGGAGGCCTGGCCGCTATGAGAAGAAGCAGGTGGCCTGGCTGCTATGGGGAGCAGCAGGATGGCCTGGCTGCTATGGGAGAAGCAGGATGCCTGGCTGCTATGCGGAGAAGCAGGATGGCCTGGTGCTACTGCGGATGAGCAGGATGGCCTGGCTGCTATGGGAGAAGCAGGATGGCCTGGCTGCTATGGAGAAGGCAGGAGTGGCTTGGCTGCTATGGGAGAAAGCAGGATGGCCTGGCTGCTATGGAGCAAGCAGGATGGCTGGCTTCTATGGGAGAAGCAAGGATGGCCTGGCTGCTACTGGGAGAAGCAGGATGGCCTGGTCTATGGGAGAAGCAGGATGGCCTGGCTGCATGGAGAAGCAGGATGGCCTGGCTGCTATGGAAAGCAGGATGACCTGGCTGCTATGGGAGAAGCAGGATGGCTGGCTGCTATGGGAGAAGCAGGATGGCCTGCTGCTATGGGAGAAGCAGGATGGCCTGGCTGCTATGGGAGAAAACAGGATGGCCCTGGCTGCTAATGCGGAGAAGCCGGATGGCCTGGCTGCTATGGGAGAAGCAGGATGCCTGGCTGCTATGGGAGAAAGCAGGATGGCTGGCCTGCTTAATGGGAGAAGCGGAAAAAATGGCCTGGCTGCTCATGGGAGAAAGCAGGATGGCCTGGCTGCTATGGGAGAAGCGGATGGCCGTGGCTGCTATGGAGAAGCAGGACTGCTGCTTGGGAGCATGCTTTATGGGAGAAGCAGGATGGCCTGGCTGCTATGGGAGAAGGCAGGATGGCTGGCTGCTATCGGGGAGAAGCCAAGGATGGCCTGGCTGCTTGGAAGCTGGTGTGCGCCGTCCCAGCGACCTCTGTCCTCTTATTCCCATGATTCAGGAGGTGGAACACGGTGTGCTTCAGTGCAACTAGACCGGTTTCAGTTGCTGGCAGCCTCTTCCTTGTGGGGAAAGGAAGTTTCACATCAGTTTTGCCCTTGATGAAGGAAATCTACAGTGTGTATTGTATTGCTGAAACTCTGCCCAAGTCTAACAACAAAAGTGGTATGAAAGAGAGAGAAAGAGAGAGATTCTATGCAGTTGGGAATATTATGTCTTTGGTGCATATGTGCTCCTATGCACGTACAATTATTTGCACAGGCAGTTTGTAGACTAATCTGGCAGCAGTGTAGAAATGAAACACCTTGTCTACAATACAGCTTCTCTGCTCGACCCCAGGGGGGAAGGGCACTACCAGAGCTGACCCACTGAGGACATGGTTTTCTCTGTGCTAGAATGCAAGCTGAGGCTTCTCCTCCTCCTCTTTACTCCTCTCTTCTCTCTCTCCTCTCTTTCTCCTCTCTCTCTCTCTCTCTCCTCTCGTCTCTCCTAGAGTTTGCAATGTGAACCCTTGTGGTGTTCTGTACATGTCTAACACTTACCGACCCACACCAACCACAACACCTACCAACCCCCCCACACACGCCACCAACACAACAACACACAAGCCACACGAACACACCACACACACCACACACACACACACACACACACACATCACACACACACAACACACCACACACACACACAACACCACATTTACACACATCAAACAGTATCTGCCTGCAGGATTTGACTATGTTGCCTCTGCATTTCTTCATTAATGCTTTAGCCTGGACGTCTTTCGGCATTTGGAGCTTGGGATGATTGATTCCAGTAGCTGCTGGTATTAGGGCTGATCCTCCGTGCTCCATATGAGTATTCAAACTGTACTGAGGGGATTCTAACCAGCGGTATCAACGATGATTGGCCTGCCTCATTCCCTCTGTTTTTTACCACCAATCACATCCAGTCTGAGTCTGAGTTTAAAACACAAGAAGGTATTGCAGTGGAGTCTTTCACCCAGAATCTGTTAGCGCTGTCTTCGCCAACCCCATTGCTGTTAGTTGCCACGCCAACATGAACAATTGAACAGTAATGGATTGCCAAAACAGCACAAATTAGGTCTGGAACTGAGGGCTAGGCCTTCACCCTGCGTTACTAGGACAACATGTGTTTCTCTTTGTGTTTCTGGCTGCGCAGTGGTGTTGTTGCTTGGTGTGAACGGGGTCTTTCAGGTCTTTTGGTTGACGGAGGGAGTATTTCTGGAACTTGTTGTTAAGTCTTGTTGTGAAGTTTTGGAGGCAAAAAGAAAGGAAGCTGATGCCAGGAATGAGGATATTATGTACAAAGAAACAGCATTTCACACACGTCTGAGATGGACAGCATTTGATTGATGGTGTGATATATCCACTCCAGAACCTGCAGCCCCACAACACAGACAAACACACACCACACAACACACACAACACACACACACACACACACACACACACACACACCAACCACAACACAAACCAACACCGGACCACACACATCACACCACACACACACACACACACACAACACCCAAGACACACACACTCTTCCACAACACCCTCCACAGTGATAGAGGCCAAGCATGTTCTCCATGCCTGGCTGGAGGATATTGTTGATGTCCATCGTGGACCTCTGTTTAAATATAATACCATGCTGAGAAACAGACATCACTCTTCCCTGGTACACAGACTGGAGTCACCTCGCTCTGCTTCATTCATCTTCACTGACAGGCACTCTAAAAGCTCACAGAGACCCAGCTGAGAAAAAGGGAAGGAGAGAGAGAGAGGAAAGGGGAGAGAAGGGGGGAGATAAAAAGGGTAGTGGAGAGGGAGAAAAGAGATGGAGGGAGGGAGAAAGACGATTGTGAGAGAGAGAGAGAGAAGAGAGGCAGAGAAGAGAGAGAAAGAGAGAGGAGACAGAGAGAGAGAGAGGGAGGGACGAGGAGATGGTATGGATGGCCGGTCAGCAGCTGCTAGCCAGCAAGCTGCTCAGCCAGCAAGCTATCTATTCAGCCAGCCTCTGTCTCATTATTAGATGTTACAAAGTACCCTGGTAGTGCCTCAGCCATGCACAGCCATGCAAGACATATTTTATTCAGAAACATCCCAGTGAGGCTGTTTTAAAAAGCTGCTATTACAGAATGACCTTAGACATCAGAGAGATATTAGACATGCACATTGGTAAAGAAAAAAGACTTGCACTGATCCCCACCTGCTCTGTTCGTCCTTTCTACGGACCGCTCCGATGCGCCCTAATGATCTAGGGCGATTTTAGTCTCTGTCAAGGTTTATGACTTAGAATAGATAAGACAGGCTCCTSTTTCTTTGTTTAATGTGTCCTATCAGAGTTTCACATTTCCTCTATTAGTATCTCCTGAATGATAAATCAGTGGCAGGCAGCCCTGGTCCTGGAGGTCCGCAGGTTTGGGATTAACCCAACCAGGAAGACCAGGTGTGTTGAATTTAGGCTGAAATGACCTGATCAATTAGCTCAGTTGGTCAGGTGTGGTGCTTAGTTGTGGCACTCCAGGAACAGGGTTGTCTACCCCTGACAGCCATTCATTAAACAGGCTAGCTAGATTAGTTATGATAGATATATTATTATTGTTATTAATGTTATTATTACTATTATTATAATTATATTATAATTATATTATTATTATTATATTATTATTATATTAATATTATTATATTATTATATTATTATTATTATATTATTATTATTACTATTATTATATTATTATTATATTATTATTATAATATTATTATTATATTATTATTATTATTACTATTATTATTATTATTACTATTATTATATTATTATTATATTATTATTATATTATTATTATAATATTATTATTATATTATTATTATTATTATTATTACTATTATTATTGTTATTACTATTATTATATTATTATTATATTATTATTATAATATTATTATTATGTTATTATTATTATTATATTATTATTATTACTATTATTATTATTATTATTGTTATTATTATTATTATTATATTATTATTATAATATTATTATTATAT
>NW_019949164.1:8646-26619 GCF_002910315.2 Salvelinus sp. IW2-2015 | reverse complement strand
TATAGCTGTATCGCCACGGGTACAGTAAGTGCCCTGTATGTGTATACTTCAGAGAGAGAGAGAGAGGATAACGTGAACGATGTGCCCTGATCCAAAGCGTGTCATCCTGATGACATCGTGTCACCGTGGTGATGACCCTGTGTACAGAAACTGTTTGTCCCTTATACTGAAGTGCTCTGATGAACTGTCTGTCTGTTTTGAAGATGATTTTGTACTGGAAAAGCCAATTTTCCTTTCCGGATAGCGAAGAAGAGGAAGAAGCTTTAGGACCTGCACGAGCTGTCATGGCGACGCCGAGACGTCTGCTTTTGCTTATTATAAAAACCTTGTAAATCTTTAAGCTGAAAGAAATACTGCACTCTCCTTTATGTCCTTCTCCACATCTCTGACTGACGCAGACACACACACACACACACACACACACGAACACATAAACACACAGACACACACACACACCACACACACACACACAATCCGCTGGACCCAGCCAGAGCTTACTATAGTATGTCTGTGTCAATTGAAGCTCGTTCAAGGCTTTGTCTATGAGGATTCCTTTCTTCCTTACTGTTGAGTCTGTGAATACTACTACGCTGTCATATCACATATGTTCCGTAACTTCTGTTAGAACTGCGTCTCCATAGCAACAGCTGTGTGGAGGTTCCGTTCCATAACCCAACCCACAGGTTGTTGGCTTGTCCTCTGAGATTGACGTTATGTCACCAAGACAATAAAATAAGAATGGAAAAAACAACAACAATGGCCTTGTAGCAGTGGCTGTGTCTCGATAGTCGTAACTAGCTCCCTTTCCTTGTGTCCTTCCTTGTGTCCTTTTCCTTCAGGATCAGTGATATGGAAAGGAGTGATACTGTAGGTAAAAAAGCGATATGGTGGAAAGCCATCCAATCCTTTCACCTGTTAGAGGCCCTGAAGGAAAGGAGATGAGGGAGGACAAGGAAAGGAAGTAATGAAAGAGTATTGAGACCCAGCCGGTGTCTTATCAACTCAAAACACCTGATACTTCCTTAGTGCTAATGAAGGAAAGGAGACAAGGAAGGAAGCCAATGACGAGTATTGAGACACAACGCAAAGCAGTGTAACTCAACTGGAAACACCATCCGTAGCGTAATCATCAGTACCATCCTATCACTGCATGGTTCTGGTTCTGACAACTGGCGTTCAACATCATCAGTACCATCCTATCACTGCATGGTTCTGGTTCTGACAACCTGGCGTTCAACATCATCAGTACCATCCTATCACTGCATGGTTCTGGTTCTGACAACCTGGCGTTCAACATCCAACTATGGAATCAAATGTTTGGTTTCAGGAATGTAGAGAAAAACATGATTATACTGTCTTGTTTAAATGAATAGGTTGTATGATAACGATACCTGTGTGGTGGGATATATGGGCTTGCGTCCCAATAATCTCTCCTTTCTCCCGAAGTGTGCACTTGTTCACTTTCCTTTATGGATTTCAAAGGACATGACTGGAATATGGAACTCCCTCGAGACTCAGCCCATGCCAACACCAATCCAATTATTTTACATGTGTATGGAGTAGTGAACGAGTGCACACTTCAGGAAAGAAAGAGAGACTATTGGGACACAAGTCAAGGAGATCTGTACAACAGGAAGTCATCTAACATTAATAAGACATACCGTAGCCGGCTAAATGTGTCAGATGTGTTGTGTTTATATTGTTAAATGCACATGCTTTTTCAAAACTGACTGACATGTAGTCCTGTAATTGAACTAGATTGCATCTTATGTGTGGCCTCCGAACTTTCTTTTACTGTTTTTAATAAAGGATTAACCTCAATACATCTGTGTACCTGTAGTTTCCTACTATATATATTTCTACATGTCTGTGTTTGACTTCAACACCGGCCTACTTACAACAGGGGAGTGATCAAGGTTCAGGTCAAGTCAGGTGAATGTATATTTCAATTCAACAATGTCATATATTTTCAATGTGGACTCTTCTTGTTGCAGTGTTGAGTTTTCTGAATTGACCCCGACCCTGGTAGTAATACTGGGTTTGTACGTATACGTAGTACCTCTAAATGCTTGTGTAAACAAACAGCCGCCCGAAGGCTTGTGTCAGTCTTTTATTAGATCACCATCACACTAGACACATCTGTGGGATCATCTGGTTCTCCTCTCTATCATAACATATCATCATTATACATTTCTAAGAAAACATGAAAACATAAAGACTGGAAAAATAACTGTTTATAAGAGCTATATCACATATTTGTTCTCTCCAAATGATTCACAAAAAAAAAATCTTGAGTATTTTACAGGTGTGACATGTAGTTCTCATTTTGTACACATGATGTCATCTCAGTCCTAACGTAATAGTTCCAGGAAGTGAGAGAGAGATTTGAAGGACATATAGATTTGTTGTTACTCCTTAYTCTATACCATATACAGGATATATATTAGCTATGTGGAATGTAAAGCAAATTGTTTCCTGGCCATTCATTTTATTACATCGTCCWGTTGMTACATTTATAACAACTGTATTTTGAGAACCTATCACTTATTTCACAAGAAACGTTGATGCCCGTTCATCTTTAGGCAGGAGAGATGGTCTCCACCTTCACCTCCTTGTCCTTCKCCTTGGAGGAGGAGCCCCGCTTGTTCCAGGCCTRAGGGAGGAAAGGGATCTTCTCCAGTCTAGAGAGGTAGATGATGGGCTGGATACTACTGCTGATGTTAATGAAGGCGTACCCCACCGGCTGCACCAGGCAGCGGAACGTATCCAGAGGGTAGTGGTCCTGGAAGGGGATATCAGAACACTCAACTGCCATGCAACAAATATAATAGGATTTTTATCTTTGTTCATCTGGCGATATAACGGAGGACAGTGCTACTGTAGGGTTGCAACGTTCTGGTGACTTTCCCAACGTTCCCAGGTTTTCCCAGAAATCCTTGTTGGAGTATTCTGGGTTTCCTGTTAATTCCCTTCCTATTCCGGGAATCTTCCAACCAGGATTTGTAGCAAACGTGNGTATTCTGGGTTTCCTGTTAATTCCCTTCCTATTCCGGGAATCTTCCAACCAGGATTTGTAGCAAACGTGGGAATTTGGGTGAAAGTTACTGGAACTGTTTAAACCTGTAGACAAGCCATCTAGGAATGTATCTTTATACATCAGGCAACATCATTAAGGACAACCATAGAAATAGAATCACTAGAACGGGATTCCTCATTCAAGTCAATGGATCAATGAGTCAATGGGAGTCAAGTCAATGGGTCAATGAGTCAATGGGAGTCAAGTCAATGTGTCAATGAGTCAATGAGAGTGAAGTCAATGGGTCAATGAGTCAATGGGAGTCAATGGGTCAATGAGTCAATGGGAGTCAAGTCAATGGGTCAATGAGTCAATGAGAGTGAAGTCAATGGGTCTGTGATTCAATGGGAGTCAATGTGAGTCAAGTCAATGGGTCAATGAATCAATGGGAGTCAAGTCAATGGGTCAATGAGTCAATGAGAGTCAAGTCAATGGGTCAATGAGTCAATGCGAGTCAAGTCAATGGGTCTGTGATTCAATGGGAGTCAATGTGAGTCAAGTCAATGGGTCTGTGATTCAATGGGAGTCAATGAGAGTCAAGTCAATGGGTCAATGAGTCAATGAGAGTCAAGTCAATGGGTCAATGAGTCAATGCGAGTCAAGTCAATGGGTCAATGAGTCAATGAGAGTCAAGTCAATGGGTCTGTGATTCAATGGGAGTCAATGTGAGTCAAGTCAATGGGTCAATGAATCAATGAGAGTCAAGTCAATGGGTCAATGGAAGAAGTCAATGGGTCTGTGATTCCATCTATTCTATTTCGATGGACAACGTCCCCACCCAGGTCATCACCTGAAAAGGGAACAGAGCCACCGACGGCAAGTAGTTGAACACGATGATGGACAGGACRGACATCACCATCTTGAAGGCTTTCTTCTTCATGGGGTGCATGTCGTCCTTCCCGGAGCCGCTGGACCTCTTCAGGGCCACCAGGATGGCCCCGTTACACAACACCATCCAGCCAAACGTTGCCAGGATCGTCCCTGTGAAGACCTGAGGGGAGCAGACATTTATCAAAGAAATATGTAAATGCACCTTTTTAGCCGTGTTTTTATATCATGTTTTTACCTTTAACTTTTTATTTTAGTTGTTTTTATTAATTTATTTACGTTACTTATTTATTACATTATACTGTGAAGTGCATTGCTACTTTTGTCCAATATGTGCTATACAACGAAGTGGGATTGATTGATTGATTAATTGATTGATTGATCTATGGATTGACCTTCTCGAAGTTGTGCAGGCCCCCGATGGTCTTGGCGGAGGCGTAGGTGAAGGTGAGCCCCAGGACCACCGCCGAGAGAGACACCCTGTACTTGGTGTCCTTCAGCTGGCCGTAGGAAAGAGGGAAGAGGACCGCCACGAACCGATCCAAACAGATACAGGACAGGAACAGAGGACCGCTGGTGTCCTGGACGAGAAGAAAGTGGAGAAAAAGGAGGAGGAGAATGAGGAGGAGGAGAATAGGAAGGAGGAAGAGGAGGAGGAGGAGAATAGGAAGGAGGAGGAGAAGTATTGGTGTTCAATTGGGATGAAGTGAGAAGTGGTCTGAAATGAGGATTAGTGGCTATCGAAGGGTCGAGTGGTCTGAATGAGGTTTGAGTGGTCCTGAACTGAGGCTTTGAGAGTGGTCTGAGATGAAGGTTGCAGTGGTCTGATGAGGTTTGAGTGGTCTGATGAGGTCGAGTGTTGAATGAGGTGAGTGGTCTGCGATGAGGTTGAGTGGTCTGAATGAGTGAGCTGGTCTGAATGAGGTTGGAATCTCGCCCTTCTCCTTGGTTTCACGGGCGTCTTTCTCGTCACTGGTCTGAATGAGGTATGGAGTGGTCTGAAATGCAGGTTGAGTTGTATGCTGAGGTAGACGGTGGCTCTGAAATGAGGTTGAGTGGTCTGAATGAGGTTGGTGGTCTGAATGAGTTGAACGTGGTCTGATGAGGTGAGTGTCGAATGAGGTGAGTGGGTCTGAATGCAGGTTTGAAGCTGGTCCTGAATGAGGTTTGGAGTGGTTGACTGAGGGTTAATAGAGTGGCTCTGAATGAGGCTGGAGTGGTCTGAATGAGGTCGAGTGGGTCTGAATGAGTTGTAGTGGTCTGAATGAGGCTGAGTGGTCTGAATGAGGTGAGTTGTGTCTGAAATGAGGTTGAAGTGGTCTGCAATGAGGCTGAGTGGTCTGAATGAGGTGAGTGGTCTGATGAGGTTTTGGAACTCTCTTTGTCACGGTCCTCTTTGTCACTGGTCTGATGAGGTGAGTTGGGTCTGATGAGGTTGAGTGGTATGGATGAGGGTGAGTGGTCTGAATGAGTGAGTGGTACTGATGAGGTCGAGTGGGTCTGAATGAGGTTGGTGTCTGAATGAGGTTGAGTGGTCTGAATGAGTCGAGTGGTCTGAATGTAGTTGTGTTGGTCTGATTAATGAGGTGAGTGGTCTGAATGAGGTTGAGTGGTTGAATGAGGTTTGGAATCTCTTTTGTTCAACCGTCGTCGATTGGCAATTATTTGTGGTGATGTCACAGGCAAGCTGAACTCCTACCTCGCATAACTGCTGATCAAAAGGTTAGATTGTATTTTCTACGCTAAGACTACTAAAAAAATATTCACTAATACATCTTTTAAACCTTTTAACGGTGTTAGGTTCATCAGCTTGGTGTGTCAATATGAATACAAAAACACAGACAAAAACAGAATTTTGATGCCTGGCTTTAAAGCTGGAGATAAGGGTGCTACGCATGATGTTGAATAGGGTGGCTATATCAGATATTATTGTGACATGAAGAATTGTCAACATGGAAGCATACTCAGTGCTGCTTATATCATTAGTTTGGGTCAGTTCCCACTTTTATACCAGGTTAAACTAGGGGACTTTGGGGGAGATTAACATATTACACCATCTAAATTAAGATTTACTCTGCAGTTGATGGTTCGTTTAATGCATAAGTTGATTATTCATCCGACGGTTTACTTTTTAACTGCAATTTCTTCTTGTCTGTGTATTCTATTAGTGGTTGCCCATCCTGTTCATTTTAACCCCTTTAGTAAATAATATATTATGTATATATAGATCATTTTCATAAATACTTCATTAATAGTGTCTGTTTAATCTTTAAATGTTTTCCCCCCACTTTTAATTCATCTTTTTTTTTCCATCTACAGTCTTGTTTATCTGACTCTGACCTCTGGGGTGTGTAAAGTAAACCATGGAGGAATCCTTCAGTCCATATCTCCTGAACACACAGCCTCCCCACTGCTTCAACCCGATCAATACACAGTACTGGTTACTGACTCATGACCAACGCTAAACGGTCCAAGACCCTTCAGTGTGTTTATGGGGTGCGAGGAGAATGTGTCGGGATCCTCTCGATGTTGTTCGACTTCAACGTGTTCTGGGACTCCCGCTAACATCTTAGGTGGGTAGCCCAGAGGTTACAGAGGGTGAGAGCCGTCGCACGATGTAGCGTAAGTTGTTTGATTCCAATCCAGGACTTTGTACCATTGTGTCTTTCAGTGAGACTTTTAATCTTACATAACTCCAGGTATTGGACCCTGACCGTATCATCCTTCCAGTGTGGTTTATATTTTACATAACTCAGGGTATTGACCGCTGACCTATACTCCTTCAGTGTGTTTATATTTACAATATGTAGGGTATTGACCCTGATATACCTCCTTCCAGTGTGGTTTATTATTTTACATAATCAGGGTATGTGAACTGACGCTATACTCCTTCCGTGTGTTTATATTTACATAACTCAGGGTATTGACTGAACCTATACTCCTTCAGTGTGTTTATATTTAACATAACTCAGGGTATTGACCCTGCCCCTATACTCTTTCCGTGTGTTTTATATTTACATAACTCCAGGGGTATTGACCCCTGACCTATACTCCTTCAGTGTGGTTTTATATTTACATAACTTCAGGGTATTGACCCCTGACCTATACTCCTTCCAGTGTGTTTATATTTACATAATCCAGGGGTATTGGACCTGACTCTGATAACTCGATTCCAGTGGTGTTTATATTTACATAACTAGGGGTATTGACCCTGACCCTATATCCTTCCCAGTGGTTTATATTTACTAACTCAGGGTAATTGACCCTTGACCTATAGCTCTTCCCAGTGGGTGTTTATCTTTTCATAACTCAGGGTATTGACCCCTGACCTAATTACTCTTCAGTGTGTTTATTTTACATAACTCCAGGGTATTGACCCTGGACCTATCTCCTTCCAGTGGTGTTTTATATTTAATAACTCCAGGGTATTGACTGCCTATACTCTTAGTGTTGTTTTATTTAATAATCAGGGTATTGACGCCTGACCTATACTCCTTCCGTGTGTTTGTATTAATAACTCAGGGTATTGACCCTGCCCTATACTCTTCCAGTGTGTTTTATATTTACATGAACCGCCAGGGTATTGCCCTTGACGCCTATACTCCTTCCAGTGTGTTTATATTTACATAACTCCAGGGTGATTGACCCTGACCTATACTCCTCTCCAGTGTGTTATAATTTCATAACTCCCAGGGTATTGACCCTGACCTATACTCCTTCAGTGTGTTATTTTACATAACTCAGCGGTATTGACCCTGACCCAATAGCTCCTTCCCAGTGTGTTTTATATTTTGGTGTCGGGAGCAAGGGAAAAAAACTCAATTTACCTGTCTCTGAGGACGGTGAAACTAGCTAATACAATGGTTGTCTCTGCCTTGGTGTTAGTCATGGCTGCCACTTCTGTTCCGTAAACCGCAAGGATTCCTCCTCCTACAGACCATCTTCCTGGGCTTTCTGGCCTTCATGCGCTTACTTTCGGCCATCTCCATGGTCCCTTCAGCTCTATCTGAACTCTCTACTGGACACGCAAGGATGTCTGGTCCGCTCTCATTTCTCCTTCGGGTAAGGTGCCGAGGGCTAAACTGATAACAGAGAATTTATGTATTTGGATTCTGGAATTTCAGTGTCTGAATTGTACCCTGTTGCTACTACTTTTGACCAGATCCTATGGACAACCCTACAACCATGACTAAGACCCATGACCCCATAGGCACACCCATGCCTTAGCAATAGACACACTATACGACCCCTATACAGACCCTATGACCGAACCCTATGCACCCTATAAGACCACCCTATGAGCCCCTGAGACCCCTATGGAGACCCTATGGAACCCCATGGAGACCCTATAGACCCCTATGACCCCTGCATGGAAGACCCCCCCATGGACAACCCATATGGACACCCCATATGGCCCTGGGTCAAAATAAGTACATTTTGATAGCGGAATATATTCATAGACGGGTTGCATTCCAAAAGCAAGACTCAATTCTCGATAAGTGCTGTTGGGCTCTGGTCCCAAAGTAGTGCATATATAGGGATAGGGCCTCTGGTCAAAAGTAGTGCACTATATAGGGAATTAGGGCTCCCGTGTCTAAAGCTAGTGCACTATATAGGGAATAGGGGGCCATTATTTTGACGTAACATTCTCTCATCTGTGACATTTGGACAGGAATAGAGTAAACTTGGTTTTTCTCCAACCTTCTTCTCTTCCTANACCTCATTCAGACCACTCAACCTCATTCAGACCACTCAACCTCATTCAGACCACTCAACCTCATTCAGACCACTCGACCTCATTCAGACCACTCAGCCTCATTCAGACCACTCAGCCTCATTCAGACCACTCAGCCTCATTCAGACCACTCAACCTCATTCAGACCACTAAACCTCATTCAGACCACTCAACCTCATTCAGACCACTAAACCTCATTCAGACCACTCAACCTCATTCAGACCACTCCCAGACAGTCCAAGCAAAATTATTGCTTGAATTTTTTGTTGTTGCTAAAAAGCTATTTTTGTAAATTTTTGACCAATATTAATGTAAAACTATCACATTTTAAGGTAGTTAATTGTTACTCAGAAAGGATTTGATATTGAGATAAAAAGGTCTGCATTGGACCTTTAAAGGACCAACCCGGAGTTGATCCCTCCCTTCTTTGGACCGTTAAATGAATGATATATAGCCATTGATTCTTGCAGAATAACATTGATAAATTCCTCATGAGCTTAGTTCAGCTGTCATACCCCATCAGCACCCCAAAATATAACCTGGTTTTACTACAATGTTTGTAAACAAAGTAAATGTAAACAAACACTGTATAGCCTCAAAACACGGTTAAAACTATAATGTTGATATCATGGATGGTCAGTCCTTGTACCCATAGCKCTGTCTGTGAATTTGAGAGTGGCTATATATTCTCAAACCCCATCCCTCACCTGTTTACCAAAACAAGTGGCTGGGTGTCGCTTTGTTATTGTTTCAACTGCGGTCTGACCCTTTAATGGAAAGTTCCTTCCCAGCCAGTGTTCTCATAATGAAGCCCAGAGTCTCAGCTGAGCTGCAGTGCGTGTGGACCTCTGTGTCACGATCCTCTTCAGTCACACAGACAGCTGATAAACAGCWCACAGGCCTCCCTGCAGGCTATTGTTCTGTTATTCTGGCTCTACCAAGGAGCCCTCTGTGGAACTGACAGTCTCCAATGACACGCTAGAACACTTTAGAGAGCTGAAACGATGTGTAAACTGTGYGTACAGGGAACTGTTCTGTTATTCTGGCTCAATTAGGGACTATAGGGAAGGTTTCTCTTTACCCAGACTGGATGTTCTCTGGAGAGTTAAACTGTGTGCACAGGGAATACACCCTCGCCTGAGGACTACTGGGAGACGAGGACCGCCCCTAATCACCTGATAAAAAGTCTCTAAACAGATTTCTGGAAACAAGTATCATGCTACTCTAACAGGATCTGGGGAAGGCAAGTATCGATGCTTACTCTAATAAGTCTGGGAAGGCAGATGAGACTGCTATAGATCTGGGAAGCAGTATCGATGCTACTCTAACAGATCTGGGAAGGCAGTTATTGATGCTACTCACAACAGGTCTGGAAGGCAGTATTGATGCTGCTCCAACAGGTCTGGAGAAAGCAGTTAGCGATGCTACTCTAACAGATCTGGGGAAGCAGTATCGATGCTACTCCAACAGGTCATGGAAGCAGGTATCGATGCTACTCTAAAGATCTGGGGAAGCAGTATGGATGCTACTCCAACCAGATCTGGGAAGCAGTATGATGCACTCCAACGATCTGGGAAGCAGTATCATGCTCTCCAACAGTCTGGGGAAGGCATGTATCCATGCCTCTCCAACAGTCTGGGGAAGGCAGTATTTATTGATGCTGCTCCAACAGGTCTGGGGAAGGCAGTATGTGCATGCTCCAACAGATCTGGGGGAAGGAGCAGTACAGAGCTACTCCCAACAGATTGGGAAGGCAGTATCGATGCTACTCCAACATCTGGAGAGGAGGCAGTATCGATGCTACTCCAACAGGTCGTGGAAGGCAAGGCGAATGCTACTCAACAGATCTGGGGAAGGCAATATGATGCTGCTCCAACAGGTCTGGAGAAGGCACGAGTATCGACTACTCACAAACAGGTCTGGGAAAGGCGTATAGCGATTTCTACTCCACACATGTCGACGATACTGTAACTTAGCTATCCACTACACACATACCTTTGATGTGTCTTTTGCTGTAAAGTCCATTGTAGCAGTACAGGCTCTTCAGCTTTGACAAACCTGCTGTAAAGGTCCATGTAACCAAAGTACCAAAGGCTCGTCAGCTTGATAAACCTGCTGTTAAAAGTCCTATTCAGTACAGGCTCTTAGCCATCAACTGGAAAGCATACTATCAGCTCTTCAGCTTTGAACAACACGCATGTAAAGTCCATGTACTAACAGTACAGTGCTCTTCAGAGCTTTGACAACCTGCATGGTAAATCCATTGTACCAGCTAAAGGCGATCTCTCACGCTTTGGACCACACCTGCCGGTAAAGGAATACATGTTACCATTACCAGGCTCTTCAGCTTTGACAACCTGCTGTAGGCCTCACAGCTCAGCTTCTCCTCCCTTTAGTCTCCCTGGCAGAAGCATTATGCATCTAATTTGTTTCAAGGRGGCACTTATAGCCAAGTGTAATATCTATTCATTTCTGTGTAGAAGAARGTGATGGGTATATTTCTATCCAACAAATGGCATGAGCTCCCTCATATTCAATGGGCGTAACACCTATGTTATGCTCCCTGTATGGAGCCACTTCAGGGCCAACAGAAATTGTATTTGAATTCCACCATTTTGAATTTGTAATAAGATGTTGACTAAAWWAAAAAAAAWTGAATTTGTAATAAGATGTTGAATTAAAATTTCATCTTTTTGAAATTTTAATGCACAAATTGAATGATTTAATTCATCAAATTAAACTTCTATTTCATGTTTAATAACTGAAATGAATTAATATTGCGTTCAGTTTTAAAATTAAATTTATTTGAATATTCAAGTTCAATATTTATACATTCAGTTTCAATATAGTAGATATTGCATTCGTTGTCCGTGTATCAAGTTTGCAAACCATCATTTCAAGTGGATCAGCGTTTCATATATTCAACTATATTCAACTACCAGGATGTTGTCTCTGGTTTTGAATCTGAATTTAAAGAACTGAATTTGAAAACTGAATCAGAATGCATCTGAGAAGTTGAATATATGAAACGTTGATTCGTCCATTGTTGATAAAGTCCCAAAATGTTTCGCATGTCAGCAGTCAAGTTGTCAAGATATTTAAGACTTTTACATTTACATTTACATTTAAGTMATTTAGCAGACGCTCTTATCCAGAGCGACTTACAAATTTTAAGAAGAAACGTGTCATAATGATGCAGATTTCACTTTTTTTWTTTTTTATCACTTGACTGCTGACATGCAAATCATTTTGGGACCTGTATCAATAGTGGACTAATGAGAACAACATAGATTTGGTTTTTGAGTGATATTGCCCTTTAAACATAAAAAAATATTACATTCAAATTCGATATGTTAATACAAATTCTAAATGATTAAATTCTAATGCTATTTGTGTTGGCACTGAGATGGCTCCCTGTCTCTGTCCCTTATAGGCACCTACTCTGTATACAGAGATGTTTCACTGAGATGGCTCCCTGTCTCTGTCCCTTATAGGCACCTACTCTGTATACAGAGATGTTTCACTGAACCAAATGGCTCCCTGTCTCTGTCCCTTATAGGCACCTACTCTGTATAATAGAGATATTTCAGTGAACCACATTAAATGTGTTGTGAATTACCTCACCTGAGAGCTGGAGACTTATGTTGGCTCCCTTTACCTCGTCTCTCTGTTCCCCCCCAGGGCAGAACCTCTCCAGTGGGATCACTCAGTCAGATGAACACACCAGGGCAGGGTTACTAGGGTGGAGGCCGGATATAACAGTGTCTAACTTCAGGGCATGTTACTGGATGGAGGCCGATATAACAGTGTCTAAGTTCAGGGGCAGGCTTACTGGTGTGGAAGGCGGATGTAACCAGTGTCTAAAGTTCAGGCAGGGTACTGGGTGTGAGGCTGGATATGTAACAGTGTTCTAAGTTCAGGGCAGGGTTACTGGGTGGAGCGATAGTAACAGTGTCTATAGTTCAGGGCAGGTGACTAGTGGGGAGGCCGGATAGTAACAGTCCTGAGTTCAGGGCAGGTACTGGGTGGAGGCGGATACGTAACAGTGTCACAGTTCAGGGCAGGGTACTGGGTGGAGGCCGGATAGTAACAGTGTCTAAGTTCAGGGCAGGGTACTGGGTGAGGCCGGATAGTAACAGGTCTAAGTTCAGGGCAGGTACTGGGTGGAAGGGCCGATAGTAACAGTTCTAAGTTCAGGGCAGGAGGTGTACTGGATGGAGCCGGATAGTCAACAGTGTCTAAGGTCAGGGCAGGTACTGGGTGGAGAGGATAGTAACATGTCTAAGTTCAGGGCAGGGTACTGGTGGGGCTGGCATAGTAACAGTGTCTGGGTCAGCAAGGTTACTGGGTGGAGGCCGGATAGTAACAGGTCTAAATTCATGGGCAGGGTACTGGTGTGGAGGCCGGATAGTAACAGTGTCTAAGTTCAGGCAGGGTTACTGGGTGGAGGCCGGATAGTAACAGTGTCTAAGTTCAGGCAGGGTACTGGGTGGAGGCGATAGTACAGTGTCTAAGTTCAGGGCAGGTACTGGGTGGAGGCCGGATAGTACAGTGTCTAGTTCAGGCAGGGTACGGTGGAGGCTGGGTGAGTAGTAGGCGAACTTCGGATAGTCTAACAGTGTCTAGGTCAGGCAGTTACTGGGTGGAGGCCGGATAGTAACAGTGTCTAAGTTCAGGGCAGGGTTACTGGGTGGGAGGCCGGATAGTAACAGTGTCTAAGTTCAGGGCAGGGTACTGGTGGAGGCGGATAGTAACAGTGTCTAAGTTCAGGGCAGGTTATGGGTGGAGGCTGGATAGTAACATGTCTAAGTTCAGGCAGGGTACTGGGTGGAGGCCGATAGTAACAGTGTCTAAGTTTCAGGGCAGGTTACTGGTGGAGGCGGATAGTAACAGGTCTAAGTTCAGGGCAGGTTTATGGTGGAGGCCTGGATAGTAACAGTGTCTAAGTTCAGGGCAGGGTACTGGGTGGGGAGCGGATAGTAACATGTCTAAGTTCAGGGCAGGTTACTGGGTGAGAGCTGGATAGTAACAGTGTCTAAGTTTCAGGCAGGTTACTGGGTGGAGGCCGGATAGTAACAGTGTCTAGTTCAGGGCAGGGTACTCGGTGGAGACGGATAGAACAGTGTCTAAGTTCAGGCAGGGTACTGGGTGGAGGCTGGCCAGTGGTGAAGAACAGTCTTTATGCCTGGAGATAGCAGCTGTCTCAGTTCTCTGCGTCCCAGCGTTTGATACACCTGTTACTGTCTCCTCCCTTCAAATGGTAGGATTAAACGTCAAAGTTCAAGACAAGACTAGAATCTATTTTCATGTAATGACATTCAACAATACTCCTAACAGAGCAGCAGGCAGTGAGAGAGCAGTATTTTGGAACTGCACTGCGTGTCAATACATTTGGCCTATTCATTCTCAAGTTAGAGATGGACGTTCATTCCCAACGCTAAACGACAGATCACTTACGTCCCTCTATGGTTGACTGAGGTTACTACCAGCTGTACCAGTAATATGTAACCATCAGATGTAGTTTTGTTCTGTCTCTTTATCTGCTTCCTGAATGGCACCCTTCTCTACCACAGGAGGTTGGTGGCACCTTAATTGGGGAGGACGGGCTCGTTGGTAATGGCTGTAGTGGACATTAGTGGCATGGTTATCAAAATACATCAAACAAAATGTTTTCATGATTATGATGCCCATTTAATTCGCCATTATTATTGAGCCGTTCCTCCACAGGCACAATCTTTAAACCAATGCCAAACTTAATATAATGTTTTACATTATACCTACATTATCATCTCATCTCATATTATATTGTTATACTGTACTCTATATCATCTACTGCATCTTGCCATCTTTATGTAATACAGTATCACTAGCCATTTAAACTCTGCCACTTTATGTTTATATACACCTACATTACTCATCTCATATGTATATACTGTACTCATACCATCTACTGCATCTTGCCTGCCGTTCTGTACCATCACTCATTCATTAATCTTTATGTACATATTCTTTATCCCTTTACACTTGTGTGTATAAGGTAGTTGTTGTGGAATTGTTAGTTAGATTACTCGTTGGTATTACTGCATTGTCGGAACTAGAAAGCACAAGCATTTCGCTACACTCGCATTAACATCTTGCTAATCACGTGTATGTGACAAATAAGATTTGATTTGATTTGATTTGACACAGATGGACATAGCTGACAAACCACCCACACACACACACACACACACACACACACACACTACACACACACACTACACTCACACACACCACCATATATTTACCGTCATTCCTGGTGTTTTCTAGCACCTGGGTTCACCATCTAGTCGTCACGTTAGATGTTTCATAATGTGGAGTGAAGATGACACTGACACACTAACTGCCTCTGGGTGACCGCCACCCCCACCGGACCACAGTCCACCAGACCCCCACCAGCGACCACACCACCAGGACCACATCCAACCCAGACACCCCCACCAGGACCACCCTCACCAGGACCACCCCCACCAGGACCACCCCATCGACCACCCCCATCAGGACCACGCCACCAGACCACCCCACCAGGACCACCCCACCAGGACCACCCCCACAGACACCCCCACCAACAGCCCACCATGACCACCCCCATCAGGACCGACCCCACCAGGACCACGCCCACAGTGGACCACATCACCCAGGACCACATCCACATCAGGACCACGTCCACCGGACCACGGACCCCACCCAGGACCACGCCCACCAGGACCACATCCACCAGGACCGACCACGTCCACCAGGACCACGTCCACTCAGGACCACCCCCAATCAGGACACCCCCACCAGGGCCAGGCACTCAGACCTCCCAAGCGACCATCAAGACAGGACCATGTCCCATGATGCTAAATCAGAGCCTGGGCTCTGAGGCTTTATCAGAGTGGTTCCATGTTCCATGTTTTCAACAGTAGCGCAACCCTTCTATTATCATCATTTAGATCAGAGGCCTCATGTTCAGGGAAACAATTAAGATACAAATATACACAGAACCAATGTAGAGGAATTGAATTTGACTTTCATCTTCAAGGTCAACATCTTGATACTCATTGTGACACATTGTAAAGACTGTTCTAAGAGGAGTACTGTACTCCGTTGTTGATGGAGGAGGAGTGGAAGAGACTCCTCTCCTGAGAGAGCCCTGGCTAACAAAACGTACACTACACCTGTACACTACACCTGTACGCTACACCTGTACACATACACATGTACACTAGACCTGTACACTACGCCTGTACACTACACCTGCACCCTACACCCTGTACACTACACCTGTACACTACACCTGTTACCACTACACCTGTTACACTACGCCTGTACACTACACCTGCACACTACACCTGTACACTGCACATGTACACTGCACCTGTACACTACACCTGTACACTGCACCTGTACACTACACCTGTACACTACACCTGTACACTACACCTGTACACTGCACATGTCACACTATACATGCACCTGTACACTACACCTGTACACTACACCTGTACACTATACCTGTACACTAGACCTGCACACTACACCTGTACACTACACCTGTCTGTCCCCATTTGCTGGTGAAGGATTGAGTTGAAGACTCCAGAGCCGCTGGTGAACAAACACACTCAGCTCCACTGCACGTCATACACCTGTCTGTGCTCCACGGGGTCCAACCTCTGGGAGATCCCCCTCCTCCCCTGTTGTCCCCATGCGGTCCACAACCTCTGGGAGATCCCCCTCCTCCCCTGTGTCCCCATGTGTCCACAACCTCTGGGAGATCCCCCTCCTCCCCTGTTGTCCACAGTCCCTCAGGCTTCAGATCCTGTATTAATGAAACTCTCATTCAGATAGATCCTGGATGATATTACTTCACACTTGGAGGATATAGATCAACTCTGAAGGACATCACCTTCGCTTCGGTAAGTTGTCTGCAGATTCCACTTGATCCCTGAACAAAACCCTGTGTTAAGGTGCTACGTGTTAGGTATGGAAGGTGTGGAATCGATGCACACAATGAATTGAGTGTAAATGATGATGGCGTTTGATAAATCGATACAGGCTGGTATCCTGAGTTATTTTACTGACCGCATCAGAAAAGACAATAATAACAGTCAGGTCTGAAAGCTACAGCAGTAGTGGGTTCAGACGGTTTGATATAATACAGGCTGTGTCCCTGAGGTTATTTTACTGATCGCATCAGAAAGACAATAATAACAGTCAGGTCTGAAAGTTACAGCAGTAGTGGGTTCAGACGGTTTGAATATGAACGTTATTGATCAACTAAACATGGATCAATAAAAAATCTTACTGTAATTTCCAGTTGAGATGATGATGTCAGAGTCAGATATGTATGGTGAGAGTAGAGGATATCTCACTGAATGCCTGCACCTTGATGAGGTATGTTCATTTAGGTTAACAGACATTAAAGGGCCTCTATTCAATCCGTATCGCAGAAGTTCAGCTTTACAGCTTGATTGAAATGTAAGGGCAATGTTCCCGCTTAGTGGGGACTGTTATTGGGGATTGTTAGTGGGTCCTGTTAGCGGGGACTGTTAGTGGGATGTAGTGGGTCCTGTTAGCGGGGACTGCATTCACAGTAAACCTGCTATATAAATGTAAAGGTAATCTGAAATACAGAATGAATAGAGCCCTAAAGATGCATCAGCAGTTAAAACATGAACAAAGAGTTGTTCTGGGTAAAAAGCTGGGGGGGGGGGGGGCTGGAGAAATGTGACCACTCTCCATTACAGAGACACTGCTACGGAAGCAAGGACTAAACATCCATGATATCAACATTTTATCGTTTTTAACCATGTTTTGAGTTTGTTTACATTTAATTTGTCTACAAAAATTGGAGAAAAACAAGAATTGTTTGGGGTTCTGATGGGTACGACAGTTGAACTAAGCTCATGAGGCATTTTTAAGTTGTTATTCTCAAGAATAAATGGGGTGTATATTATTAATTTAGTCAAAAAAATTGATGTAGAAACGGCTAATTTGCCCCTTTAAAACAGGTAAATCATCTACTCTTTTAATTCTCATAAATCAAGAGGAAGTTACTGCTTTAAAATATTATATTAACCAATCCATTTTATTTGTCTCATGTAAAATTAGATGTTAAGCATTTTTCTAAATGAGGTTTCTCTTCACAGAACCAGATATTACACAGGACTTGTTTCTGGGTATTTAGTCACTGCTTCCCAACCCAAACCATTCTATCCGTCAGTCGTACTGTTAAACGGTTATTATGACTGGCTGATGAAACACAATTGATTAGCCTGGCGTCTCTAGGGAGTGGCTGGTGACAAACAGCCTG
>NW_019949164.1:0-1916 GCF_002910315.2 Salvelinus sp. IW2-2015 | reverse complement strand
AACCAGCAAAAGATATATAATTTTTGACTAACCTTCATAAACTTTATCAGATGACAGTCCTGTAACATCATATTACACAATGCATATAGGGTTTGTTCGAAAATGTGCATATGTAGCGGCACAAATCGTGGTTATACAATGTGATTAGTAGCCAAACTTCAAGCAATCTGTCCGGCGCCATCTTGGAGAGGCACCTAATCTAATCAATAACTAATCGTAAACTTGACAAAAAAATACAGGTTGGACAGCAAATGAAAGATACATTAGTTCTTAATGCAACCGCTGTGTTAGATTATTTAAATTAACGTTACTACGACATACAGCGTGCGTTACAGCGAGACCGCACCGAAATTAATGGCGGAATTATTGTTTTACATTTTTCAACATAAATACGAATTAACAGCATAAAGACTTCTTACTATTTGTTGAGCTTCCATCAGAATCTTGGGCAAGGTGTCCTTTGTCCAGAACAATCGTCTTTTGGTTGAAAGATGTCCTCTTCTCCTGTAGAATTAGCAGCTAACGCTAGCCATGTGCCGGAGAGGTGTCCAACTCGCGATAACGCGTCACAAAGAAATTCCAGAAAATYGCAATAAACTGATATAAACTGCTATAAGTCGGTTTAAATTAACTACCTTATGAAGTTTTTAAGACAAAAATCAAATTAAATCAGAGCCGGAGATATAGAACTGCTAAAACGAAAGCTTTTCAGGACGCCATGCTGATGTCCCTCCTGCGTCAGGCCCCCCATTGAAAAGGCCGGACCTTCCGTTCCAAAAGCTTTTATATTGCCCCAGATGGTGCAATCCACTCCATTCAAATTCTCACCGCTTACTGACATCTAGGGGAAGGCGTATGCAGTGCATGTAGCCCCATAGCTTACAAGGGAATTTATAAACTGACCCTGGAACAGAGACCTCGATTTCAGAAATCTCACTTCTGCAGAATGAGTTCTGTTTCACTCAGAGAAATAATTCAAACGGTTTTAGAAACTAGAGAGTGTTTTCTATCCAATAGTAATAATAATATGCATATTGTACGAGCAAGAATTGAGTACGAGGCAGTTTAATTTGGGAACGATATTTTACAAAGTTGAAACAGCACCCCCTATATTGACAAGAAGATAACTTATAAATACTACATGAACTTAGATAAATTGTCTTAACCCATCAAAATATAAGCTTGTTTTACTCCTTTGTTTTATAAACAATGTAATTGTAAACAACCACTGTATAGCCTCAAAACACGGTTAAAACTATAATTTTGATATCATGGATGGCCAGTATTTGCATCTATAGCTCTGTCTATGATTTTTTACATTTCTCCAGCCCCATCCCTCAGCTATCTACCAAATCAGTGGCGGGATGACTGCTTTGTTATCGTTTGAACTGCAGATTTCCCCTATAAAGTAGTGGACTACATAGGGAATAGTCTGTCATTTAGCAAGCAGTAAGTATGTTGTAAATGTTTAACCCATACGTCTGTTGCCAGGGTCCTTTCGGCTTTCCTGGCGAGGTGGGAGAGAGTGGAATTTTGGGGTATCCAGGGGGACGGGTAAGCTCCTCCCCTCCTTCTACGTCTGATAATGTCCCAATTATGTCTCCTTCCTCCCAAAGTGTGCACTTGTTCACTTCCCTTCACTGATTTCAAAGGAATGACTGGTATAATAAATATGGTGGAAACCCATACTAGTCCATACCCCTACCAATAGGATGCTTTTAAATTTGTAGGAAGATGTCAACAAAATAGGTATTATTGGTATACACCCATTGTGTTGTGTTGATTGATTCTAAACTGTTCTCCGGCGGCCTTCTTGTTTCTCTCTTGGCAGGGTCCTCCCGGTTTTAACGGGCCTCCCGGATCTCCAGGAAGACAGGTAGGACACACACACACACTCACACACACACACACACACA
>NW_019949163.1:10084-12120 GCF_002910315.2 Salvelinus sp. IW2-2015 | reverse complement strand
GTAGTGAGAGTGGGTGTACATGTGTGTCTGTGTATGTGTGTAGTGAGAGTGGGTGTATTAAGTGTGTCTGTGTATGTGTGTAGTGAGAGTGGGTGTACATGTGTGTCTGTGTGTGTGTGTAGTGAGAGTGGGTGTACATGTGTGTCTGTGTGTGTGTGTAGTGAGAGTGGGTGTACATGTGTGGACCCACACATGCACTTGTACATCTATGCACAGGCACATAGTGTGAGTTAGACAGGAAGTTCACTAGTTGCTTATTCTGTGTAAACTTAATAATTACCCATAGGCCACAGAAGTTTGTCCACAGATTTAGGATCAGTTTGCCTTCCACATTTCCTAACCCTTAATTATTAAGGGTGTTGTTATAAGACTGACCGCAGATCAGCATCTAGAGGGAACCTGAATTCTACTCCTCTTCATAATAAAAAACACAACTCCATCAACGATACCTGCTCTTTCCCCTTACCTTCACACCTGTCAAAAGTCGACCCGCTCTCTGTATATCACCTCCCTCTTTCCTCTCCTTCCTTCTCCTCTTTAACCGTGATCTGTTATTCCGTATCTTGGCGGTGTTGTTTGGTTAATACACACAATCAGTCTGTCCCAGTATAGCCTGCTATCCCACTAGGGTCTCAGTGGCTGTCTCTCTCTCTCTCTGTGTCCCTCCCTTGAAGACACCCTGCTACTGTGGACACTACTGTAGCTACTAGCTAGCTCTACACATATCTCTCTCTCTCCCTTTCTTTCTCTTTTCTCACACTTCTCTTTTTCTGACGTCTATTTAGAGACATGATGTGTTTTACTCTTTCCGTATTCTCTCTGCTCGCCTGGTAGATGTTGTTTTCTCTCACTTGTGCCGTGTTCTATCTAGGGTGCATCATAGCCACAATGATACTCTCTCTTCCTCTCCCCACACAGTATCCATCAACGGGCATGGGGCAACGTGTTTACTTTGCCAAAACATGTGAAAATAAACAATAAACAAAAGTGAGAAGACACAAAACGACATCGACAAAATAATATTTGAATTTAAGAGTAAACGTTGCACTCAAAAAGGTTTATCTCTCACTCGCTATCTCTCTCTCTCTCTCTCAATTCAATTCAATTCAATTCAATTCAAGGGGCTTTATTGGCATGGGAAACATGTGTTAACATTGCCAAAGCAAGTGAGGTAGGTAATATACAAAAGTCCCCCGAGAGAGATAGCGCTCTCTCTGCAGTAGATTGCAACTCCTTCCCCCTTTGGCAGTTCCTATCTTGACGGAAAGTGTTATAGTTGGGTATGGAATCTCAGAATTTTTGGTGGCCTTCCAAACCAGGATTCAGACACGCAAGGACTTTAGGTTGGCAGAGTGTGCTAAAGCGGTGAGTAAGACAAACTTAGGAGGAGGCAACATACACACCACAACACAACAACACACAACACACACAAACACACACACACACACACACACACACACACACACACACACACACACACACACACACACACACACAACACACACACACACACACAGACAACACACACACACACACACACAGACACAGACACAGACACACACACACACACACACACACACCTTCCCTCTGAGATTCAGTCAGCCAATGTAAAACTAGAGCAAAGTGCGCTTCTCTTACACAACTGACCCTCCAGTTTAACTCCTCCCTCTACAGTCTATCTCCTCCCTCTACAGTCTAACTCTCCTCTCTAGTCTACTCTCCCTCCTGTCTAACTCCTTGGGTATCTAACTAGTTGAGTATCTGGAGCATCAGCAGAGTTCCTCTGTTCAGTGTCTGTGTTCTTTTGACCCTCTTAATCATTTATTTTTATTGGCCAGTCTGAGATATGGCTTTTTCTTTGCAACTCTGCTTAGATGCCATTATCCTGTAGTTGCCTCTTCCACTGTTGACGTTGAGACTAGTGTTTGCGGGAACTATTTAATGAAGCTGCCAGTTGAGGACTTGTGAGGTGTCTGTTTCTCAAAATAGACACTCTAATGTACTTGTCCTCTTGCTCAGTTGTGCACCGGGCCTCC
>NW_019949163.1:0-10059 GCF_002910315.2 Salvelinus sp. IW2-2015 | reverse complement strand
AGTCAAATAAACCAATTAAAAATGACACAGTTAAAACTATTTCACAACCACGTATTACGTAGTTTTAGTTGTTGTCAAAATGAAGTTGCGTAATTTATGTATATGCAGCATACTGCATATCAACTTCAATGATCACATTTATTATACTCAAATAGCAGTGATAATAACAATGTGCGAACAGGGTGGTCTACAATGTAAATAGCAATCTTAGTAACAGAATGTGAAAGCCCACGACTTCTAAAGGAATTCCGTAACGACTTGAGTAGAAAGCAGAAGTGAGAATAGCAGGTCAAGAATATATGGGTATGGTAGTATTAGCCCGGTTAGTTTTCTGTATAAATGTGTGTCTGGCTGAAACGAGCGTTGCGTTTCAAAGACGGCTCTGTATCGTTGTTTTGTCGAAGTATAATAAAACAGTTCACACAAATTTCCTTGCTGCTGTATGAGTTGGGAGCACCTACACTGGTAACGAATTTTCATACCCCAGGTTATGGAAAAAACTGCTTGTAAAATCGGAGTTAATATTTCACAATATATTGGCGATGTATTTTTGTCGAATAATTTACTCTTTGTATCCTCGCGATAAAAGAAGGTGTTGAAATCAAGCTAGAGACAGTGTAGAGGAAAGTTTTAAGTTCCAGATTGAGTTACTTCTGCTCAAACTCTTTGGTAATGTAGATTGGTGTCATACAATAGCGATAGTTGTAATTGCAATGATATGCAAGGTCGTGCGTAACGCAGTTCTTGACGAAATATTTTATTTGACCGAGACTTCACAGTAAACAGTCCGTACGCCCGGTTAACAAACAATCAGCTGCATAGGCGTGGACCAGTTTCCCACCTCTCTGTTGCCTGCCTGATTGGCCAATTCTCGCACGCACGTGCTAGTGATATACTAACTTGCAGGAAGAGAAGTCAGCGAGGATGCAAGATGTGTTCTAGCCTTATAGCGACAGACGATGCTCTTTTCTGCCTATTCAAATAGTCGAAAGACTATGGGTGTCTAAGAGAGTCTCGTGCAGTAGCAGTATATGTCAAAGATTATAGCATATACTAAACAGTCTAGGGTGATGTATATTTGCTCTCAAGTCCACAACACGTGGCCAGGTTTGTCTTAACGTACCAGTCTCTCGTAGTACTGTATATTAATCCATTTCTCCGTGCTGAGTTTTATGACCAATGAACATAGAGACAGTTTCTATGATTTGGCTTTTCATAAGATCATTATTATTTTGTGTGTCAAATCATCTTTAGTTTATTCGGTTTCAAATCTGCTCGTTATGTTATTGCAAGTGTGAACTAAGATATCATGCTATACTCTCTCGGACATTTTTGGTTTTACTCGACATAGCCCACGATATAGTAAACAGTGCGAGGCGGTGTATCAGGAAGATCTAGAACTCTGATAGCGCTTTACAGATTAGTCCGCTGGTATGCGCTCGTTATGTGTTGCGCCAATGGGTCCGTGCTACGTATCAGTCTGTGCGTGGTGGAACAGCGATGACCAAGAGTAGAGCGCCGATTGATCGTGTCTTCACAGTCATAGCCATAACAGTGTAGTTTCTTGCTATCACAGATGTGTTGAGGTGCTACTAGTGGTGCTCTCTAATAGAAGCTCTGGCGATGTATGGTTAAGGTTTGGAGTAGTACGACATGCCTTTAGGTAAGGTTAGATAAGCACATGTTATACGAGTCGTCCTTATCCATTGTCGCAGTTTTGCATAACTGCATGTCTACGTAGAGCTTATCCGGATACTGACACTTAAAATTACGCTCTCCCATTTGATTCAGCTATATTTGCATAGCTAGTCGATAGTCGTGTAGCACGGAAGTGTTATTTATCCTTATTATATCATTTATTGTCAATTATCTGTGCTCTATGGAGTGGTTAGGCATGGTAGCAATAACTCTCAAGTTTGTTTGTGAATTGATACGAACTCCTTATACTTCTGTACAGTTTGTATATTATATCTTGGTATAGAGTCAGCAGGACCACAACCTCACAGCGCAGTAAGGAGTAGGTACAAATAGGGCATCTCATTGACTATGTTACAGAAGTATGCTGTTATGCCCCCGATCTTAGAATTTCCGGACGTGACTTGCTGTAGAAAATGGCATATGATTAGCCTTAGTATGGTGGAGATTTGTTCATATACCAGAGCACCTTACTCTTGCCTTGGTCTCTTTCTCAGAGTCGTTAACACAGCTGTTGGTGAGAAGAGGGTACTTACCTGTGGTGCTGAATGTAATCTGCAGTTCCGATTTTGGTATGTATAAGTTGTTAGATGAAAACACAGTAGCTCTAGTGGTAATGCGACATATTCAGTGAGTAGATTCTAGCATGCTAGCATGTTAATATAGTCGCGTAAGTGTCGACTGACCTTATATTTTTCTAGAGTGAACCTTACTCCGCCATTATTTTGACTCTACATGACGAGATTGTACTGTCAGTATGAGGACACCGGAGAGTCTAGTACCAAGAGTGATAATTTTGATACAAACTCTTTGGAATTAAGTGGTACAAATGATAGTATAGTATTTGAAATTGTACATGTAAGTGCTCGAGCTTACCAGATCTTAGGTGCTGCTAGTAGGCCTCCTCTGGTTTGGTGACAGCATTCTGACATTTTCATCTCTCAGAACCGATCAGCAAACACATGGAGGAAACATACTTGACTGTGACAGGGTTATCTAAAAGGATTAGAGCGTCTGGATGTACAGGGCGATTCGTAGGCTGCTGCGATACTGTATTACCGTTCACGAATGACCTAATGAGACAAGCTGAGCAGCTAGAGTTGCGATGTATATTTATATATAGTCAGTAGTCATTCGATGTGTTGGCTCATGCGCTAAATGATCGATATGTGGAAAACGCCGGATGCTCTAACAATCCTCTCGGCTCATTTGTTCTGTGAAAGCTTTAAACAAAATCACCGATCGTGCTCTATACTCGCATTTCGTTAACTTTTACCTCGCTCCTGTATCATCGTCTTCATCTCATGTTCCATACCTTGTCATACTTCTACATCTACTTCCCTCGCTCTCTCGCCATTTGTATACAATAGCTCTCGATGTAGTCAGTACGATGGAAGCTTTTTCTAATCTTCCAATATACATTCTTTGTCAACATCTTTCCTCTTTGGCTTTCAGTGGTCTAAAATCGATCTCTCGCTCTTCTGTTACTTGAATGAACTCCTGCTAACTGGTCTGACATCTTTTTTACCGCAGCTCTCATAAAACATCAGGCGTCATAGCGGTGTCTATTCACTACATCATACTAGCTCTCTCTAGTTCTACCAGCTACTCTGGCTATCCCTCGCATGCAATCTCTCTCTCTGCTACGGCTTCTTCGCTCTGCGTGATTACTCAAGTCACGCAAAGTCTAAGGGGACAGATTTACTCATCTACGCTCCACTACACATGCTTGTTTTTCTGTAACATATTGTTCTGGGGAAAGGGGTCAAAACGCACGTTTCTGTCTTGCGTCTGCTATATACTACTGCGTTTCTCTATACTCTAAACTGTACTACTTTCCTCATACTGCTCTATATCTTCTCTCTCTCGTCTTTCTCTATCTCTTCTCCATTTTAGCTTAAAATCTTGCGTTTCTCTGCTCATCACGGAAGTATCCCCTTATCTCTGACATCAAACCTTTCTTCCGCATCTTCTGACTCAAGCACTCTCATGAACGTTTTTAAGCGTCTCTTTCGAACGTTCTCTCTTTAATCCCTATTATTTTTCTCAAATCTCTCTTGGTTTAGTGCGTCACAAGTGATTTTAGTTGTTTTGAATTGAATGAAATCTGCCTAACTTCTGACATTTTTTACGAATCACTCCTCTTTCTATTCTGGTTAAAGTCAGTTTGCGCTGTTCTGTGAAGGGAGTAGTACACAGTGTTGCACGAGATCTTCAGTTTCTCGCATGGAATAGCTTTCATTTCTCAGAACAAGAATAGACTGACGAGTTTCAGAAGAAAGTGCTTTGTTTCTGGCCACTTTGAGCCTGTAATCGAACCCACAAATGCTGATGCTCCAGATACTCAACTAGTCTAAAGAAGACCAGTTTTATTGCTTCTTTAATCAGGACAACAGTTTTCAGCTGTGCTAACATAATTGCAAAAGGGTTTTCTAATGATCAATTAGCCTTTTAAAATGATAAACTTGGTTTAGCAAATACAACGTGCCATTTGAACACAGGAGTGATGGTTGCTGAAAGTGGGCCTCTGTACGCCTATGTAGATATTCCATAAAAAATCTGCCGTTTCCAGCTGCAATAGTCATTTACAATATTAGCAATGTCTACACTGTATTTCAGTTTGATGGTATTTTAATGGACAAAAAAATAGCTTTTCTTTCAAAAACAAGGACGTTTCGAGGTGACCCCAAGCTTTTGAACGGTAGTGTATATATACAGGATATGATTTTTATTGTTGGATATAACCAACTGTAAAAAACACCAGCAAATCAGCTCTAAGTCATTTTAATTTTGGAAATCTGTTCCAAAGTATTCCCACGTGTAATTGAGAGATATAATGTGAGTGTACAAAACATTAAGAACACCTGCTCTTTTCATGACCTAGACTGACCAGGTGAATCCAAGTGAAAGGTATGATCCCTTATTGATGTCACCTGTTAAATCCACTTTAATCAGTGTAGTTGAAGTGGAGGAGACAGGGTTAAGGGTCTTTAAGCCTTGAAACAATTGAGACATGGATTGTGTATGTGTGCCATTAAGAGGGTGAATGGGCAAGACAAATGGTTTAAGTGCCTTTGAACGGGGGTATGGTAGTAGGTGTCAGGTGCACCGTTTTGAGTGTGTCAAGAAGTGCATGTCTTCAGGATTTTTCACACTCAACAGTTTCCCGTGTGTATCAAGAATGGTCCACCACCCAAAGGACATCCAGTCAACTTGACACAACTGTGGGAATCATTGGAGTCAACATGGGCCAGCGTCCCTGTGGAACGCTTTCAACACCTTGTAGAGTCCTTGCCCTGAGGAATGGAGGCTGTTCTGAGGGAATAAGGGAGTGCAACTCAATATTGGGAAGGTGTTCCTAACCTTTAGTGTAAGCAAGGATAGAAATTATTATGTTTTAGTCAAATAATATATTTTTGGTGTTCTTTTGTCAAATTTCAGTCTACAAATGATTTGTAATTATGTTTCCGTAACCCTGACTATCCACTCAAGAAAAATCAGCCCACGTCTGAATCTGGTTGATGATCCCTGTTTAAGATAGTAGAAATATTGGCTGATATTGTGTAGGCAGTAGAGTCCACTGCACTGACTGTGATTAGTCTCTATATTTAAAGGATAATGGGAAGCAGTGGGCTGTGATTCATAATAGGAGGCAGTGGGCTGTGATTCATAGTGGGAGGAAGTGGGCTGTGATTCATAGTGGGGGGCAGTTGGCTGTGATTTATAATGGGAGGCAGTGGGCTGTGATTCATATCATAATGGGAGGCAGGGGCTTGTGATTCATTAATGGGCAGGCAGTGGGGCTGTGGATTCATAATAGGAAGCAGGGTGGGCTGTGATTCATAGTGGGAGGCAGGTGGCCTGTGATTCATAATGGGAGGCAGTGGGGCTGTGAGTTCATAATGGGCAGGCACGTGGGCTGTGATTTCATAGTGGGGAGTGCAGTGGGCTGTGTTCATAGCGGGCGCAGTGGGCTTGATTCAATAATTGGAGGCAGTGGGTTGTGATTCAATACGGAGGCCAGTGGGCTTTATTCAAAAGTGGGAGGCAGGGCTTTGATTCATAATATGAGGCAGTGGGCTGTGATTCATCAGTGGGAGGCAAGTCGGGCTGTGATTCATAGTGGGAGGCAGTGGGCTGTTGATTCTAGTGGGAGCAGTGGCTGTGAATTCATAGTGGGAAAGCATGGGCTGCATTCATAATGGGAGGCAGTTGGGCTGTGATCTACAATGGAAGGCCAGTGGGCTGTGATTCATAATGGGAGGCAGTGGGCCTGTGATTCATAGAGGGAAGGCAGTGGGCTGTGATTCATAGGGAGGGCAGTGGGGCTGTGATCATAATTGGCAGGCAGTTGGCTGTGATCCCTAATGGGCAGGCAGTGGGCTGTGATTCATAATGGCGAGGCAGTGGGCTGTGATTCATATGGGTGGCAGTGGCTGTGATTCATAATGGGTAGGCAGTGGGCTGTGATTCATACAGTGAAGGCAGTGGCTCGTGGATTCAATAAGGGGAAGTAAGTGGGGCTGTGATTCATAATGGGATGCAGTAGGCTGTGATTCATAATGGGAGGAGTGGGCTGTGACTTCTCAATAAGAGGCAGTGGGCCTCGTGATCCATAACTAGGAGGCGTGGGCTTGATTCATAATAGGAGGAAGTGGGCTGGTGATTCATATAGGAGGACGTGGGCTGTGATTCATAATAAGGAGGAAGTGGGCTGTGATTCATAGGCGGGAGGCAGTGGGCTGTGATCAAAGTGGGAGGCAGTGGGCTGTCGATCATAATATGCAAGGCAGTGGGTGTGATCGCCATAGTGGGAGGCAGTGGGCTATTCATTCATAGTGGGAGGCAGTGGGGCTGTGCATTCATAGTGGGAGGTAGTGGCTGTGATTCATAATTGGAGGCAGTGGGTTGTGGAATTCATAGCGGGAAGGCCATGGCTTTGATTCAAAGTGGGCGAGGCAGTTGGCTTTGGATTCATAATATGAGGCAGTGGGCTGTGATTCATACGTGGGAGGCAGTGGGCTGTGATTCATTAGTGGGAAGCAGTGGGCTGTGACTTCATAAGTGGGAGGCAGTGGGCTGTGATTCAAGTGGGAAGCAGTGGGCTGCGATTCATAATGGGAGGCAGTGGGCCTGTGATTCACATGGAAGGCAGTGGGCTGTGATTCATAATGGGAGGCAGTGGGCTGTGGATTCACATGGGCAGCAAGTGGGCTGTGAATTCATAATGGGAGGCAGTGCGGCTTGTGATTCATAGAGGGCGGGAGGCAGTGGGCCTGTGATTCTAGGGGGAGGCAGTGGGCTGTGATTTAATTGGAGGCAGTTGGCTGTGATCCCATAAATTGGGAAGGCAGTGGGCCTGTGATTTCATAAAATGGGAGGCAGTTGGGCTGTGATTCATCATGGTGGCAGTGGGCCTGTGATTCATAATGGGGAGGCCAGTGGGCTGTGATTCATAGTGAGAGGCAGTGCTGTGATTCATAAGGGGGAGTAAGTGGGCTGTGATTCATAATGGGAGCATTGCAGTAGGCTGTGATTCATAATGGGAGGCAGTGGGCCTGTGATTCATAATAAGAGGCAGTGGGCTGTGATTCATAATAGTGAGGAAGTGGCTGTTGATTCATAATAGGCCGGAATGTGGGCTGTGGATTCATAATAGGAGGAACGTGGGCTGTGGATTCATAATAGGAGGAAGTGGGGCTGTGAATTCATAGCGGCGGGAGGCAAGTGGGCTGTGATTCAAATAGTGGGAGCCAGTGGGCTGTGATTCATAATATGAAGGCAGTGGGCTGTGATCCATAGTGGGAGGCAGGGCCTATTATTCATAGTGGGAGGCAGTGGCTGTGATTTCAGTAGTGGGAGGTAGTGGGCTGTGATTCAAGTGGGAAGCCAGTGGGCTGTGGATTCATAATGGGAGGTCAGTGGGGCTGTGATTCACAAATGGGAGGCAGTGGCCTGTGATTCATAAATGGGAGGCAGTGGGCTGTGATGTCCCAATGGAAGCAGTGGGCTGTGATTCATAATGGGAGGCCTGGGCTGTGATTCCATAATGGGAGGCAGTGGGCTTGTGATTCATAATGGAAGGCAGTGGGCTGTGCATCATAATGGAGGCAGTGGGCTGTGCTTCATAATGGGAGGCAGTGGCTGTGATTCCATAGTGGGAGGCAGTGGGCTGTGATTCATAGAGGGAGGCAGTGGGTGTGAGTCATAGTGGGAGGCAGTGGGCTGTGATTCAGTAATGGGAGGGGCCATGGGCTGTGATTCATAATGGGAAGGCAGTGGGCTGTGATTCATAGAGGGAGGCAGTGGTCCTGTGATTCATAGCGGGACGGCCAGTGGGCTGTGATTCATAACAACTGGGTGGGCAGTGGGCCTGTGGATTCATAGTGAGCAGGCAGTGGGCTGTGATTCATAATGGGAGGCAAGTGGCTGTGATTCCATAAGGGGAGTAAGTGGGCTGTGAATTCATCTGGGATGCAGTAGGCTGTGATTCATAATGGGAGGCAGTGGGCTGTGATTCATAATCAGAGGCAGTGGGCTGTGATTCATAATAGGAGCGAAGTGGCTCTGTGATCCTAATAGGAGGGAAGTGGGCTGTGATTCATAATAGGCAGGAAAGTTGGGCTGTGCCTTCATAATATGGAGGGAAGTTGGGCCTGTGATTCAATCAAATAGGAGGAAGTGGGCTTGTTGATTCATAGCGGGAGGCGTGGCTGTGATTCAAAGTGGGAGGCGCAGCTGGGGCCTGTGATTCATAATATGAGGCAGTGGGCTGTGATCCATAGTTGGGAGGCAGTGGGCTATTATTCAAATAGTGGGAGGCAGTGGGCTGTGATTCATAGTGGGTAGGTCGGGGCCTTGTGATTCATAGTGCAAGGCAGTGGGCTGTGATTCCATAATGGAGGCAGTGGGCTGTTGATTTCATAATGGGAGGCAGTGGGGCTGTGATTGCATAGTGAGACAGGCATGTGGCTGTGATTCATAATGGGAGGCAGTGGCTTTGTGGACTTCATAAAGGGGAGTAAGTTGGGCTGTGATTCATAATTGTGGCAGTGGCCTGTGAGTTGCACAATGGGAAAGGCAGTGGCGCTTGCTGATTCATAATGGGAGCAGGGGCTGTGATTCACAATGGGAAGCAGTGGGCTGTGATTTCATAATGGGGAGGGCAGTGGGCCTGTGGATTCATAGAGGGAGGCAGTGGGCTGTGATTCAATAGCGGGGAGGCAGTGGGTCTGTGATTCATAATTGGAGGCAGTTGGCTGGTGATCCATAATGGGAGGCAGTGGGGGCTGGTGAATTCATAATGGTGGGCAAGTGGGCTGTGATTCATAATGGAGGCAAGTGGCTGTGATTCATAGTGAGAGGCAGTGGGCTTTGTGATTCATAATGGGAGGGCAGTGGCTTGTGATTCATAAGGGGAGTAAGTGGGCTGTGATTCATAATGGGATGCAGTAGGCTGTATTCCATAATGGGAGGCAGTGGGCTGTGATTCAATATAAGGAGGCAGTGGGCTGTGATTCATAAAGGAGGAAAGTGGGCTGTGATCCATAAATAGGAAGGGAAGTGGGCTGTGATTCATAATAGGAGGAAGTGGGCTTGTGATTCATAATAGAGGAAGTGGGCTGTGATTCCAATAATAGGAGGAAGTGGCTGTGATTTCATAGGCGGGAGGCAGTGGGCTTGTGGATTCATAATATGAGGCAGTGGGCTGTGGATCCATAAGTGGGAGGCAGTGGGCTATTATTCATAGTGGGAGGCAGTGGGCTATGATTCATAGTGGGAGGTAGTGGGCCTGTATTCATAGTGGGACAGCAGTGGGGCTGTGATTCATATGGGAAGGCAGTGGGCTGTGATTACATAATGGGAGGGTCAAGTGGGCTGTTGATTCATCAGTGAGAGGCAGTGGCTGTGATTCATATGGGAGGCAGTGGCTGTGATTCATAGGGGCGTACAGTGGGCTGTGATTCATAATGGGTGGCAGTGGGCTGTGATTCCACAATGGGAGGCAGTGGCTGTTGATTCATAATGGGAGGCAAGTGGGCTGTGATTCACAATGGGAAGCAGTGGGCTGTGATTCATAATGGGAGGCAGTGGGCTGTGATTCAAATAGAGGGAGCGCAGTGGGCTGTGATTCCATAGGGGGAGGCCAGTGGGGCTGTGAAATTCCCATAACTTGGAGCAGTTGGCTGTGATCCATAATGGGAAGGCAGTGGGCTGCTGATTCATAATGGGCTGGCAGTGGGCTGTGATTCATCATGGGAGGCAGTGGGGCTGTGATTCATAGTGAGAGCATGTGGGCTGTGATCAATAACTGGGAGCAGTGGCTGTGATTCATAACGGGGAGTAAGTGGGCTGTGATTACAT
>NW_019949162.1:0-12122 GCF_002910315.2 Salvelinus sp. IW2-2015 | reverse complement strand
AAGAGAGGAGAATAATATGGAACGGTACTCAGGTGGTGGGAATGTCCCCCCTGTGGGAACACTTTTCATATGGAACGTACTCGGGTGGAATTCCCCCCTGTGGGAACACCTTTCATATGGAACGTACTCGGGGTGGGAATCTCCCCTGTGGGAACACCTTTCATATGGAACGTACTCGGGTGGGAAGACACCTTTCATATGGAACGTACTCGGGTGCAATTCCCCGCCTGTGGGAACACCTTTCATATGGAACGTACTCGGGTGGGAACACCTTTTCATATGGAACGTACTCGGTGGGCATTCCCCCTGTGGGAACACTTTCATATGGACGTACTCGGTGGGAATTCCCCCCTGTGGGAAACCTTTCAATATGGAACGTACACCGGTGGGCAATTCCCCCTGTGGCAATACCTTTCATATGGAACGTACTCGGGTGGAACACCTTTCAATATGGAACGTACTCGGGTGCGGAACACCTTTCATATGGACACGTACTCGGGTGGAATACTTTCATTATGGAACGTACTCGGTGTGGGAATACCTTTCATATGGAACGTACTCGGGTGGGAATTCCCCCCTGTGGAACACCTTTCATATGGAACGTACTCGGGTGGCAATTCCCCCCTGTGGGAACACCTTTCATATGGAAGCGTACGTCGGGATGGGGTAATATCCCGTTCCTGTGCGGAGAACCATCTTTTCATAATGGTAACGTCTCGGGGTGGGAACATACTTTCGATCTGCGAACGTACTCGGGTGGGGGCGATTTCCCCCCTGTGGGAACAACCTTTTCATATGGAACCGTACTCGGGTGGGAACACCTTCATATGAGCAAACGGTAACTGCGGTGGAGAATTCCGCCCTGTGGGAAACACCTTTCATATGGAAGCGTACTCGGGTGGCGAATCCCCCTGGTGGGAACACTCTTTCATTATGGAAGCGTACATCGTGGGGACATCTCCCTCCCTGTGGAAACACTATTCAGATAATGGTAACGTAGGGGCTGCGGTGGCAATGATCCCACCTGTGGGGATAGAGCGTGGTCGATAGAGGTGAGACGTGATGACCGGGTGGGAGAACGACCTTTCTGTGGACGTACGTCGGTGTCGTTTTTTTTTTTAATACCTTTCAATGGAACGTACTCGGGTGGGAATTACGCTTTCATATGGAACGTACTCGGGTGGGAATTCCCCCCTGTGGGAACACCTTTCATATGGAAACGTACTCGGGTGGCATTCCCCCTGTGGGAACACTTTCATATGAACGTATCGGGTGGGAATTCCCCCCTGTGGGAACACACTTTCATATGGATGAACGTACTCGGGTGGGAACACCTTTCATTATGGAGCGTAAACTCGGGTGGGAAACACTTTCATATGGAACGTACTGCGGTGGGCAATTCCCCCCTGTGGGAACACCTTTCATATGGAACGTTACTCGGGTGGGATTCCCCCCTGTGGGAACACTCACTTCCTACTATGATGAACGTACTCGGGGTGGAATCTCCCCCTGTGGGAACACCTTTCATATGGGAACGTACTCGGGTGGGAATTCCCCCTGTGGGAACACCTTTCATATGGAACGTACCTGCCAAAGGCCATGTTATATGCACAACAAAGACTACATACATAATTTTCTAAAGTTGGCATTTGAATCTGTAAACTATTTATTATTGGCCTAAATTAATTCAGATAGTTTGGATAATAGAACAAATGACACTTTGAAAACATGCTTCGTATGATGCAGTAGACACTTGACAGACAGCCATGTTGTCAGTTTCATTCATAGAACTCCACAGAGTGAAAAGTCATTTGTATAGATCGATCTAGATGTTCTGCTCCCACAGGATCAACATAAGAGGAGGAATTATGAGAGAAAGGAATAGAGAAGAGAGGGAGAAAGAGAGAGTGGAGAAGAGAGAGGGGAGGGAGAAAAGAGAGAGAGGAGGATAAAGAGAGAGAGAGGGAGAAAGAGGAGGGAAGAAAGGAAGAGAGAGGAGGGCGAAAGAGAGAGGGGAGGGCGAAAGAGAGAGGGAGGGAGAAAGAGAGAGGGGAGGGAGAAGAGAGAGGAGGGAGAAAAGAGAGAGGTGGAGGGAGAAGAAGAGAGAGGAGGGGAGAAAAGCAGATGAGGAAGGGAGAAAAGAATGAGAGGAGGAGAAAGAGCTTATTCTATTCGATTCATTTAAATAAGAAAAAAGTACATGTATGGTATGGAAACAGGTGAATTAACACTCCTCAGTTAGCAGGCTCAAGCAAGCTAAAACCCACATGGTAGCAAAAACTAACTAGCAGAAATTGTTAAAAAGTTAGAAATGATTAACACACTTTGCTGTAGGCTACTATTTACTGGTTAACAAAATGTCATATATATGTCATATAAAATATATTCACCCCGCCCAGTATTGTAATAAAACTCACCAGAAAGCATGTAGTCCTTGGCTCAGACAGTGTAGTAGTGTGGGCTCAATAGTATCTCATTAGTGTACAAGATCTTGAGAATCAGCTGTACATGTGATGGAAGAATGCACTGTTCATGCAGAGGGTTGCAATTCCATTGAATTGAGGATAGTTTGACCAAAATATGCCCAAAGACCTAGAATTGCCTTATGTGTATCCCACAAAAAGGTTCACTGCTATAAGCTAACCTTTTTTGATGAATTTCAGCAAAATGTCCAGGCTTAATTTCCCATGGAAAATTTCAGTAAACTTTCCAACCCTTTGCAACCCAAGTCAGGATCGAAAGAAAGATAAACAGAGCAAAGTGCAGAGAGATCCTTGGTGAAAACCTGCTCCAGAGCGCTCAGGACCTCAGACTGGGGCGAAGGTTCACCTTCCAACAGGACAATGACCCTAAGCACACAGCCAAGATAATGCAGGACTGGCTTCTTGAACAAATCTCTGAATGTCCTTCAGTGGCCCAGTCAGACCCCGGACTTGAAGCCGATCGAACATCTCTAGAGAAACCTGAAAATATCTGTGCAGCAACACTCCCCATCCAACCTGACAGAGCTTGAGAGGATCTGCAGAGAAGAATGGGAGAAACTCCCCAAATACAGGTGTGCCAAGCTTGTAGCGTCATACCCAAGAAGACTGGAGGCTGTAATCGCTGCCAAAGGTGTTTCAACAAAGTACTGAGTAAAGGGTCTGAATACTTATGTAAATGTAATATTTTAATTTTTGTATTATACATTTGCAACCATTTCTATGAACCTGATGTTGCTTTCTCATTGTAGAAAACAATTTAATCCATTTTAGAACAAGGCTGTAACGTAACAACATTTGGAAAAAGGGAAGGGGTCTGAATATTTTCCGAATGCACTGTAAATCCAGGCTCAGTCAGGAGCCAATCACAACTCCAATAAGGGGTCAGGTGACACACAGGAGCCAATGTCAGATGGAGAGCCGGACCCTCTGTCAGCACAGTGGAATGTAGTGCAGGCCACCCTGACTCCCACTAAGTGATCTACACACACACACACTTCACAATACACACAGCTCTCCCCATCATAGCCTCTTCGAAAGAAATACAATGCAAGTTTAAACTGACTACATATATAAACAGAAACACTCGGTCAGACACAAAAATGCACTGAGATATGCAGAGGTATCATTTGCACATTTTTATTCAGTTTAAATGCATTTTAGGTTGTAATTTTCCCCGTTACAGCAACGTATCTAAGAATGTTGTTGACTTTATAGAGCTCCTTTGACCTTCAGTTAATCATGTTTAGGTTGTTTTTTCACCATTTATCTTGTTTTTCTTGACCTGAAATTAAGGACAGAACTGTTTTAATGCTGCTGATGTCACTTCCTGTTGACAGACGTAAAAGGCAGCGGTATGATTATGTAGTACACATGTTTACCTTCCACTCTACACAACGTTGTGTATGATGAGGTACACGTTTACCTTCCACTCTACACAACGTTGTGTATGATGTAGTACACGTTCCAGTCTTACACAACGTTGTGTATGATTGAGTACACGTTCCACTCTACCACAACGTTGTGTATGATGAGGTACACGTTACCTCCATCTTACACAACGTTGTGTATGATGTAGGATCACGTTCCAGTCTACACAACAGTGTGTGTATGATGTAGTACACGTTCCAGTCTACACAACGTTTGTGATGAGTTAGTACACGTTTCCACTCTACACAACGTTGTGTATGATGTAGTACACGTTCACTCTACACAACGTTGTGATGATGTAGTACACGTTCCATCTCTACACAACGTTGTGTATGATGTAGTACACGTTCCAGTTCTACACAACAGGTCAGTCTCTGTCTGATCTCTATAGACTTTAATGATTCCTAATGTGGATTGTAGATTTCTTATGTACTGACTTACTAGATAAAACCAATGGGCATGCCTGGTTTTAACCAAACAACACACAGACAGATAGGTAGACAGACAGACACGATCACCAGATGTGGTCTTAGTTCATGCTACAGCCTCTTCTACCTACTGAGAATGTAAAAAACGGTCGGTTCCCAACGGGTCCAATCAGTGCTTCATTTGAGCCAGATTCTGCCAGAACAGGATCCGGACGATTTTGTTCTGGCACCTATTTGGCCGGATACAGTACCAAGGCATAGCCTACAGTCGGGAACGCAAATCTATCAGTGAACAAAACTGGCCCTTCGCTGCAATATTTTAAATAGTCTACGCCCGTGGAAAAACACTGTTGGAAAGCAAATGGCTCCTGCTGAAAAGAGAAGACTAAATCTGTCCTGTAATCAACCAACATATTAGATCAACTCCAAATATTGTTTAAAACGAGAGAGAGAGGCTTTTGGCACGAGCCATCAGCAGTGAGTGAGCTGTGCATCATGGGGTGAGTCAGTGAAATAGGAAAGCATTTTTAGGACTATACTTTTCTTCCTCATATTGTAGCCAACACTGTGCTCCACACACCTAGCTATTGATGGATTCAAGACAACCACTGTCTCCACACACAGCACTAGATATTGGATTCAAGACAACACTGTGTCTCCACACACCTAGCTATTGATGGATTCAAGACAACACTGGTGTCTCCACACACCTAGCTATTGATGGATTCAAGACAACACTGTCTCCACACACCTAGCTATTGTGTGGATTCAAGACAACACTGTGTTCCACACACCTAGCTATTGATGGATTCAAGACAACACTGTGTCTCCACACACCTAGCTATTGATGGATTCAAGACAACACACGTTGTCTCCACACACCTAGCTATTGATGGATTCAAGACAACACTGTGTGTCCACACACCTAGCTATTGATGGATTTCAAGACAACACTGTGTCCACACACCTAGCTATTGATGGGATTCAAGACAACACTGTGTCTCCACACACCTAGCTATTGATGGATTCAAGACAACCACTGTGTCTCCACACACCTAGCTATGATGGATTCAAGACAACACTGTCTCCACACACCTAGCTATTGTGGATTCAAGACAAACACTGTGTCCCCACACACCTAGCTTGATGGATTCAAGACAACACTGTGTTCCACAACCTAGCTATTAGAGGATTCAAGACAACACTGTGTGTCCACACACCTAGCTATTGATGGATTCAAGACAACACTGTGTCCCACACACCTAGCTATTGATGGATTCAAGACCACACTGCTGTCTCCACACACCTAGCTATTGATGATTCAAGACAACACTGTGTCTCCACACACCTAGCTATTGATGGATTCAAGACAACACGTCTCCACACACCTAGCTATTGTGGATTCAAGACACAACACTTGTCTCCACACACCTAGCTATTGATGGATTCAAGACAAACCTGTGTCTCCACACACCTAGCTATTGAGTGGAATTCAAGACAACACTGATCTCCACACACCTAGCTAATGATGGATTCAAGACAAACACTGTGTCTCCAAACACACCTAGCAGTCTATGGGGTGATTCAAGACAACATAACTTGTCTCCTCACACTCTAAGCTTATCTCTGAAAGGGATTCAAGACAACACTGTGTCTCCACACACCTAGCTATTGATGGATTCAAGACAACACTGTGTCTCCACACCTAGGCCGGGGCTATTGGTGGATTCAAGACAACACTGTGCGGTATTGTGGTGGTTTCAGAACAACTGGGAACTCTGGGGGAAAAAAACTAAGATTGAATCATAACTAGATTGAATCATAAAACTAGATTGAATCATGACGTCAGTGATCTTCAGGTCGGAAAGTTAGAGCTCGAGAAAGAGGTCAGAGTTCCCCAGCCGGATGACCGTTCAAAACTCATTTCCCCCCCAATTTCCCAGTTGTTTTGAACACAATGAAGTTGGAAGTCGGAGATTTGCCAGCTCCGAGTTCTCAGTTCTTTTGAAAGCAGCATCAAAAAAAAATTATGCCAAAGTCTCCAGTCTGGTAAAAATGACAATTGCATGAAATGCGTTTATAAGAAGCAGTTCCTGCACCCAAGGCTACTAAAAATGTTTTTTCATGTGTGCAACTTCTGTAAGTTCCTCTGCTCTATGCCTCTACACAAATGTGATCTGCATGCAATGCTTTTTTTGAGTAACTTTTTGTTCTCGGTACCTCAGAACACCCCAGGTCACCCTCCTCTCGAGCTCACTTTTTGTTCCGGCAACTCCCGATTTATAAATGAAACACTGGACACGATATTCCATTCCCACCTGGTCAGAGCCAGAAAGGGCCATAGGAGCTGGAGCCAATCTCTTGTTTCTGTATCGAGGCAGCTTGATGTACAATAACAACCCCCTGGAACAGGACGCTCACAGGGCATACGGGCCGCGGTCCGTGCAAAAGCAGTGCACTACATATGGAATAGGGTGCAATTTGGGACCTAATGACATTAAAAGAGAAGGCATTAGTGTGAAACAACAATGTGCGTGTCAAATGGAATGCCGTTTGGGTCACCGCGTGTCAAATGGAATGACGTTTGGGTCACCGCGTGTCAAATGGAATGCCGTTTGGGTCACAGAGTGTCAAATGGAATGCCGTTTGGGTCACCGCGTGTCAAATGGAATGCCGTTTGGGTCACCGCGTGTCAAATGGAATGCCGTTTGGGTCACTGCGTGTCCAAAAAAAGAAGTATAAGTCAAATAATACTACTTGTTGACCAATCAGGACCTGAATATGACTGCAAGTTCATAATTTTTTAAAAGTAGTTAATAAAAATTAACTTCACTAGGGTAGGGGGCAGCATTTGGAATTTTGGATGAAAAGCGTGCACAAATTAAACTGCCTGCTACTCAGGCCCAGAAGATAGGATATGCATATAATTAGTAGATTTGGATAGAAAACACTCTAAAGTTTCCAAAACTGTTAAAATAATGTCTGTGAGTATAACAGAACTGATATAGCAGGCAAAAACTAGAGGAAAATCCAACCAGGAAGTACTATTATTTTGAAAGGCTGTTTTTCCATTGAAAGCCTATCCACCATACAAAGACTTAGGACCCAGTTCACGAGCTCCTTGCCTTCCTCGACATGTGGCCAGTCTTTAGGCATTGTTTCAGGCTTTTACTCTGAAAAATGAGGGAGATACAGCACTTTCAATCAGTGGCCAGTGGAAATTTCTATTCATCAGCGAGGCGCCTGATCGTGAACGCGCCTTTCTTATTTCTCCTTTCCTATTGACAAAGCTTTTGTCCGGTTGAAATATTATTGTTTATTTATGACAAATACAACCGGAGGATTGATTTTAAACATCGTTTGGCATGTTTTTACTAACTTTTATTGTACTTTTTGTTTGGAATTAGTGCACGCTTTTTATTACTGGATTACTGGACAAAACACGCAAAATGGAGGTTTTGGTCATAAAGAGGGACATTATCGAACAAAAAGGATGTGTTTGCACATAAAGAGGGACATTATCAAACAAAACAAACATTTATTGTCTAACATGGAGACCTGGGAGTGCCACCAGATGAAGATCATCAAAGGTAAGTGATTAATTTGATCTCTATTTCTGCTTTTTGTGACTCCTCTCTTTGGCTGGAAAAATGGCTGTATGGCTTTCTGTGACTAGGTGCTGACCTAACATAATCGCATGGTGTGCTTTCGCAGGAAAGCCTTTTTGAAATCGGACACTGTGGTTGGATTTACAAGAAATGTATCTTTAAAATGGTGGAAAATACTTGGTGGAATTTTAATTCTGGGATTTCTGTTGTTTTGAATTTGGCGCCCTGCAATTTCACTGGCTGTTGTCGAGGTGGGACGCTACCGTCCACTGGTACCAGAGAGGTTAATTACCCTACCACTCGTATTGCATATGTCACAGCGATATATTCACCGATACATATGTCATGATGCTGGTAAAGTGTTGTCTCACACACCTGCCACATAAAGCAGACCTGCCACGTGAAGCAGACCTAGTTAGTTCGCTCTGGGAAAGTACTGGTCAGAAACAAAGCTAGCTGATTGATGGATGTTTTCCCCCCCAAAACATAGCAAAACAACATCATTTGTTTCAGTAGCTATGGTTAGCTAACTAACTATCTATCCATCTTATCATCTAAAATACCCCTAAGACGTATTTTGGTCGGACCCCGGTCCGGTCAAGCCACAGTAGCCAGATAAAGCTAGCTAGCTGCTTAACTATAACGTTAGCTTGTGGGCTAGGTACTAGCTGGCTAGCTTGTTTAGTTTGTTATCCTGCTAGCGAACTAGTTATTTTTATCAACTGAAGTTCCAAAAATCCAAAACTGTCATCAATGTTGACAAAACGCTTGATTATTCAGTATATTGACTAGCTAGGATGAATCAGGTGTGACTGCTTGGGATATGGCTGCCTGGCTGGCTGGCTGTCTGGCTGGCTGGCTGGCTGACTGGCAGGCTGGCTGACTGGCAGGCTGGCTGGCTAGCTGGCAGGCTAGCTGGCAGGCTAGCTGGCAGGCTAGCTGGCAGGCTAGCTGGCATCACCATCCTTTCTCACTTGCCTCTGGAATGGTTACATGGGAGAATATTGTACTACATAGCTAACATGTTTGATCCCGATCTTAATTCAAATGCTTGCACAGATGTTTTAACATTTGGTCAAACAAATAATGGGTTATTTACCAATGCTGTGTTTTAAACACACCTTGGCCGGAGTCTGTGCTTGTTTGCAGCCTTTACATTATTAAATTTTTTTACAGCTTCAACAGTGCTGACTGACCAACTGACTAGTGGCGAGGCTTGTCTTACACATGAGAGAAAAGAAGAAACCTGTACACTGCTCTTTAATAAGCTTGACGTATCGGCCTTCGTCAGAGCTTTTGTGAGTTTAAAAAAAAAATGAGCAATCTTTATTTAAACTTAGCCTCAAATCCTTTCAACCAATCAAAAAGGGGTTGGAGTCGAGAAAAAAAAAAAAAAAAAAAGTGCTACCAAATATAACAATATGCATTTCATAAATATTTGAATAAAGTGTGAACATAAAACGTATTAAACACGTCTGTAAAAAAAACCTCAATGAGGACATCGACCTACCGAGCAAGTTTTCATAAATCATTGGATACAGCGCAAGAAAAATGCCAAGACTAGTGAGCTTGTCTTGCGCATGCAAATTCAGCGCATACAACATTCTATAATAGAACTGTGTCATTTGACGTGTCAAATTAAAAGTGTATTTTTTTGTTGACACACTGTGACTCAAACGGCGTTCCGTACGTCCCAGTCAGGAGCTACATGGCTATCTGGTCTGGTTCTAGAGATGCTTCTAGAACATTCACTTCATTCTAGAATCTTTTCTGTCATGTGACCTGGCTGTCCTAGCACTTCCTGTAGTTTAGTGTACTTCCTTTCTGTCTGGAGGGCCAAAGGAGGCCCTTTAGAGACAGGAGCTGTATATACAGACAGACGGACAGCTAATGTGGCCAAAAGAGACAGAGCAGGTTAGACCCGTCGCCATCAACATAACAGCCAATCGTAGAGCTTGACCTTCATTGTGCACCGTTTAATCTTGTCCAATCAAAGCCATGACCATCTGAGAGGATCATTAAAACATAAGCCAATCATCTAACAGTTGTACAGGGACTTTTAACCATTTTGCAAAACATCTGTAATAGAATTAACACAATGTGTCTGCATACTCTACAGACAGACAGATGGACAGAAACAGGCTGTGTCTGAAACAGAAAGCTATTCCCAATATAGTGCACTACTTTTGACCAGAGCCCTATTCCCTATATAGTGCACTACTTTTGACCAGAGCCCTATGGGCCCTCTGCACTACGTAGGGAATAGGCGGCTATTTCAGACACAACCACATGGGGGGGGGGTGTTAGCCTGGTGTCTGTCTGTCTGTCCCATATCCAACTACAGTAGTATCTGTCTGTCTGTCCCATATCCAACTACACTAGTGTCTGTCTGTCTGTCTGTCCCATATCCAACTATACTAGTGTCTGTCTGTCCCATATCCAACTACACTAATGTCTGTCTGTCCCATATCCAACTACACTAGTGTCTGTCTGTCTGTCCCATATCCAACTATACTAGTGTCTGTCTGTCTGTCCCATATCCAACTACACTAGTGTCTGTCTGTCTGTCCCATATCCAACTACACTAGTGTCTGTCTGTCTGTCCCATATCCAACTACACTAGTGCGCGCTCGTTGTCTGTCCCATATCCAACTTACACTGTGCTAGTCTGTTGTCCCATATCCAACTACACTAGTGTCTGTCTCTATTCCCATATCCAACTACACGTGTCTGTCTGTCTGTCCCTATCTCCAACTACACTAGTGGCTGTCTGTCTGGCCCATATCCAACTACAATCTAGTGGTGTCTGTTCCATATCCAACTTACACTAGTGTCCTGTCCTGCTCTGTGCCCATATCCAACTACACTAAGGGCTAGCCTGCCTTGTCTGGCCATAGTTGCAAACTACACTAGTGTCTGTCTGTCTGTCCCATATCCAACTACACTAGTGTCTGTCTGTCTGTCCCATATCCAACTACACTAGTAGCTGTCTGTCTGTCCCATATCCAAATACACTAGTGTATATCTGTCTGTCCCATATCCAACTACACCAAGGATCCTCCCTATATACTGCTCCTGTACACACCTGTCTGTCTCTACACTAGCTCTGGACCAGGGCATTACATGTGACTTGCTGAAGCTGACCCTGCCGCACGTAACACCCTGGACCAGAGCCATCAACCCTGGTCTCCACTACTCACAGTTCATATCCACTCACTACGCTTTAAAAACAGAACTTTAAAATAATAATATCTTCCAGGTATTAAATCATCTGATAGAAAAACACTAAAGTTACCCCCCCGCCCTCCCCACATGAAGTCCCTCCCAAACAGTACCTGTTTATATTGCAGCTAAATTCTTGTTTATGTCTTGTTAGATTTCAATGCAAAGCGGCACAAACATGTGGAAAAGCTTGATAGGCGGATTGGCTTGCTCTCTTTACAGTTATTATAATGTAGACAGAGTAAGGAATAACAATCTGGGATTACAAGGAACAAGATTCTTCTTCTGGCTCAGTCCTGTCTGTGTGGCATGAGAGAAGAGGAGAGGAGACAGGCTGAGTTCAGGGTTGTATTCATTAGTGTTCACCGTAATGAAATGTTTTTGCAACGAAAAAAATAGTTTCTTATTGGACAAGTTCAGGTAGTCCCTCAGTCCCAGTTTCGGTCCTTTTTCTTCCGTTTGGTGTCTCGTGAATACGACCGTGGCGTGGGGGAGAGTGGCCTGTGGGCTCCATATCGTCTGGAGCTTGATAGGTCCATAGGCTGTAGTCAGTCTGTAGTCTTGATGGGGCTATAGGCTGTAGTCAGTCTGTAGTCTGTAGTCTTGATGGGGCTATAGGCTGTAGTCAGTCTGTAGACTGTAGTCTTGATGGGGCTGTAGTCAGTCTGTAGTCAGTCTGTAGTCTTGATGGGTCTATAGGCTGTAGTCAGTCTGTAGCCTGTAGTCTTGATGGGGCTGTAGTCAGTCTAACTTGATTGGGTCTATAGGCTGTAGTCAGTATGTAGTCTTGATGGGGCTGTAGTCAGTCTGTAGTCTTGATGGGTCTATAGGCTGTAGTCAGTCTGTAGTCTTGATGGGGCTGTAGTCAGTCTGTAGTCTTGATGGGTCTATAGGCTGTAGTCAGTCTGTAGTCTGTAGCCTTGATGGGTCTATAGGCTGTAGTCAGTCTGTAG
>NW_019949161.1:0-12123 GCF_002910315.2 Salvelinus sp. IW2-2015 | reverse complement strand
ACGGTTTCACTACGATCAATACACCCCCCCCCCAATTGTACATACGGAATCAATACACCCCCCACGGGCAACCGATCAATACACCCCCCACGTCAACGGATCAATACCACCCCAACACGTCAACGGATCTCAATACACCCCCCCCCACGGTCATACGGATTCAATAGACCCCCCCATGTCATACGGATTCAATACACCCACCCCTAGGCATTATAAACGGATTCAAACACCCCCCAGGTTATATTAAACGATTCAATACACCCCCCCAGGGTTATAAACGGATTCAATACAACCCCCCCAGGGTTATAAACTATTCAATTACACCCCCCAGGTTATAAACGGACAATACACCCACCCCCCATTCATACGGGATCAAATACACCCCCATGGTCATACGGATCAATACACCCCCCCCCCCCCATGTCATACGTGATCAATACACCCCATGGTCAGAGGATCAATACACCCCCATGGTCATACGGATCAAACACCACCCCCACCCCATGAGTCATACGGCATTCAAGTCACCCCCCCCACGGTCATACGCATCAAACACCCCCCCCCCCCCTCCTCCACGGCCATACGGAATCAATACACCCCCCCCCCCCCACGGCCATACGGATCAATCAACCCCCCCACGGTCAGGTCATACGATTCCATCACCCCCCCACCGTCCATACGCATTCAATACACCCTAGTTACGGGCGGGCATCAATACACCCCCACGCCATACCATCTCAATACACCCCCCTCCCCCCCCACGCCATACGTGATCAATACACCCCCCCCACGCATACCGGATCAATACACCCCCCCTGTCATATGATCAATACCACCCCCCCCCCATGTCCAATACGGATCAACACCCCCCCCCACGGTCATGTATACGGCATCAATCACCCCCCCACGGTCATACGGCAATCAATTTACACCCCCCCCCCAAGCGTACCGGATCAAATACACCCCCCCCCCACGCCATACGACGGGATCAATACACCCCCCCCACCATGGTCATACGGGATCAATACACCCCCCACACCCCCCATGGGCATACGATCAACACCCCCCACGGTCATTCATACGGATTCAAATCAAACCCCACGGGTCGTACTCGGCATCAATACCACCCCCCAGTCGTCGATCAATACACCCCCCCCCATGTCATACGGGGATCAATACACCCCCCCAACGGTCATACGGGATCAATACACCCCCCCCAATGGTCATACGGAATCAATACACCCCCCACGTTCATACGGGATCAATTACACCCCCCCACGGTCATACCGGATCATACACACCCCCCCCCCCCCCCCACGGGTCACACGGGATCAATAGAACCCCCCCCCATGGTCATACGGATCAATACACCCAACCCTAGGATATAAACGATTCAAGACACCCCCCCAGGGTATAAACATTCAATACACACCCAAGGGTTATAAAACGAATTCATACACCCCCCCAGGGTTAAAACGATTCAATACACCCCCCCCCCAGGGAAAAACGGATTCAATACACCCCCCCCAGGGTTAGAAACGATTCAATACACCCCCCCCAGGGTATTAAACGATCATACACCCCCCCAGGGTTATAAACGGATTCAATACACCCCAGGGTTATAAAACGATTCAATACACCCCCAGGGTTATAAACGAGATCAAATACACCCCCCCCCCAGTTATAAACGATTCAATACACCCCCCCCAGGGTTATAAACGGATTCAATACACCCCCCAGGGTTATAAACGGATTCAATACACCCCACCCCCCCAGGGTTATAAACGCGATTCAATACCACCCCCCCCCAGGGTATAAACGAATTCAATTACACCCCCCAGGTCTATCAAAACGGATTCAATACACCCCCCCAGGGTATAAACATTACAATACACCACGTCAGGGATGATAAACGGGCTAGACCAAACCACCCCAGACCAGACTCCTCCAGTATATTTGCCACTAGCTCAACCACAAACCACTCAAAAAACAGTTACAGAGACTATAGCATATGACCTCTACCACAGCAAGATAAATAAACTTACCCTCAACTGAAAGTTCATCTACTTCATGCCTTCCGGAAAAGTATCAGACTGACTTTTTTCCCCATTTACTTACAGCCTTATGCTAAAATGGAATTTTTTCCCCCCTCATCATTCTACACACCAATACCCCATAATGACAAAGCAAAACAGATTTTGACATTTTTGCAAAGCATATATATAAATATAAATATATATTAAAGAAAAAAAGGAAACATATTCACATTTACATACACTATTTCAGACCATTTACGCATTACTTGTTGAAGCAACTTCTGACAGCGATTACAGCCTCAAGTCTTCTTGGGGTACGATGCTACAAGCTTGGCAATCTTATTATGGGAGTTTTCCTTCCCATTCTTCGCTGCAGAATCTCTCCAAGCTTGTCAGATTGGATGGAGTTCGCTGCACAAGCTATTGTCAGTCTCTCCAGAGATTTCTATCGGTTCAAGTCCTGCTCGGCTTGGCCACTCAAACATTGAAGAAACGTTGTCCCAAGCCACTTCCTACGTTGTCGATGTATGTTTAGTTTGTCCTGTTCGAAGGAACCTTTCGCCCCAGTCTGAGGTCCTGAGCCACTCTGAGCAGTTTTCAGCAAGGATCTCTCTGTACATTTGCTCCGTTCATCTATTCCCTTTATCGACTAGCTCCCAGTCTCGGCCACTGAAAAACCCCACAGCATGATGCTGCCACCACCATGCTCCACCGTTAGGGATCGTGCCAGTTCCTCCAGAATGGAGCTTCGGTATTCAGGCCAAAGAGTTAATTCTTGGTTCATAAGACCAGAGAATCTTGTTTCTCATGGTCAGGTCCTTGAGGTGCCTTTTTGTCAAACTCCAAGCGGGCTGCATGTGGCTGTCGGTCTGGCTACTCTAGAGAGGAACTAAAAGAACTCTGGAGCTCTGTTCAAGTGACCTTCTCCCGAATTGCTCATTTGCCGGCGGACAGTTTTAGGAAGAGTCTTGTGTTCCAAACTCTTCCATTTAAGAAGATGGACCACAGTACTGCAGACATTTTTGGTTACCCTCCCCAGATCTGTTGCCTTCGACACCAATCCTGTCTCTGAGCTCTACGACAATTCCTCGACCTCATGGCCTGGTGTTGCTCTCTGACATTCACTTCATCTGTGGACCTTATATAGACAGATGTGAGCCTTTCCAAATCATTCCCAATCAATTGAATTTACCACAGGTGACTCCAATCAACTTGATAGAAACATCTCCAAGGATGGATCGTGGGAAACAGGATGCACCTGAGCTCAATTTAGAGTCGCATGTTTCTTTTTTTTATAAATGCAAAAATTTCAAAAAACCTGTTTCGCTTATCATTATGGGGGATTGTGTGTAATGGATTAATAAAAAAATCACTCATTAATTTTAGAACCTGGCTGCAATGTAAACAAAATTGTGAAAAATCAAGGTCTGAAAACTTCTAAGACACTGCATCAATACAGACATCCCATGATTATAAACACAGCATCTTACTGACAGACATCCCCAGTTGATTATAACACTGCAATCTACTGTACAGACATAGACCCCCCCCCCCCCACACACAACAAGCCATGTACTTCACTCCCCCCCCCCCCCACACACACACACACACACACCACAACAGAAAACAGGCCAGTGTACTTCACTGCCCCCCCACCACCCGTCAGCAACCTTCTACATATCACTCAGCACAGCCACGCTATCCATCGCCGTGTGTGTGAAGGACATTGGCTGACCTCTGTGTGGTGTGTGTGGTGTTGTGTGTGTGTGTTGTGTGTGTGGTTGATGGTGTGTGTGTGTGTGTGGTGTGTTGTGTTGTGTGATACTTGTGGTTCTATAGTAGAAAGAGTCTGAGGGCTGGATAATGGACAATTCTTATCTGATCAATGGACCTGCAGGAAACACAAAAATACCACACACACACACCCACACACCACACACAACACAAACTCCTTGGAACAGAAGTCTATTTTGATTCTTATGACCCAGAAAATACCACTTTCCAATGACAAAAATCAAGACAGAACGCATCACAAAGCCCCGGTTTAATCAAGAGTACTACACTGGACTAAAATGGATAAAACACAACACGCAACATTTTCAAAAATTGACGTATACCAGTCATAGAAGGAAATCAGCCAATTGAAACTAAATTGATTAGGCCCAAATCTATGGATTTTCACAATGACTGGCATGGTGCACCATAGGTGGCCGGGGGAGGCATAGGCCCACCCACTGGGGAGCCAGCTCAACCAGATCAGAATGAGATTTAGCCCACAAAGGCTTAATACAGACAAAAATACTCCTAAGTTTCACAGCGTCCGGTGCTGGTCCAGACAATCCCGCAGGTGAAAAGCCCACTGGACTCCTGAGCTGGCGTGTTACACGTTGAGGCGGCTAGTAGAGAAATGAACATTAAATCTCTCGCTAACAGCTCTTAGAACATTCCTGCGACAGCTGTCATTGTAACGCTTACTCAAAACTTGAACATCTGTGCATTGTGTGTGACAAAACTGCACATTTAGGGATGGCCTTTTATGTCCCCCAGCACAAGGGCAACCTGTTAATGATCGTGCTGTTAATTCAACCTTCTTATATGCAACACCTACAGGTGCAATGTAAATGCTCACTAACAGGGATGTAAAACAAAATTGATGGCACAACAATTGAGAGAAATAAGCTTTTTGTGCGTATGGAACATTCTGACCTTTTTTCCACTCATGAAAACACTTAACATTGCTTCATATTTTGTTAGTGTAGTTACAGGGGTAATGAGGAATACAACCCAAGACAGGTCATCAACAAACAAGATAAGATCCACTGATAACAGCCCGTCAGTAAAACACGAGAATACAAACAGCCACATGGACACTGTTAGATCCCTATAACATCCCGTTCAGGTAAAACACAGAAACAACAGACATTACACTGTTAGATCCCGGATAACAGGCCTCAAGGTAAAACACGAAAATTACAACAGCACATACACTGTTAGATCCCTGGATAACAGGTACCTCAGGGTAACACAAGAATTACAACACACATTACACTGTTAATCCCTGGTATAACAGTCCCGTCAGGTGTTAAAACACGAGAAATACAACACACATATTGTGACTTAATACCTGGAAACAGGTACCGTCAGGGTTTAACACGAGATTACATACAGCACATACCACTGTTAGACCCCTGGAATAACAGCGTTCGTCAGTTGGTAAAACACAAGGGAATACACACACATTTACACTTTAATCCCTGATAACTGGTCTCCGTCAGAAAAACCACGAGGAATTACAAGCAGCACATACACGTTAGATACCTGATAAACATCCCAGAGGTAAAACACGAGAAACAACAACACATTACACTTTAGATACCTGATATACAGGTTACCGTCAGAAAACACGAGAAGTACACAAGCACCATTAACTGTTAGATACCTGGATAACAAGTCCTCAGGTTAAAACACGAGATTACCAACCAGCACTTACATGTTAGAACCTGGATAACAGTCCCCTCAGGGTTAAACCGGGAATTACAACAGGCACATTAACACTGAATACCTGATAACAGTACCGTCAGGTTAAAACACGAGAATTACAACACAATTACACTTGTTAAACCTGATAACCAGTCCCTCAGGGTTAAAAACACGAGAATTACAACCAGCAATTACACGTTAGATCCTGATAACCCAGTCCCGAGGGTTAAAACACGGAGAAGACAACAGCACTATTACACTGTTAATCCCCTGATAAACAGTCCGTCAGGAAACACGAGGAAGACAACACACATTACACTGTTAATCCCTGTCAAACAGTCCCTCAGGGTAAAACAACGAGGAATACAACAGCACAATTACACTGTTAATCCGGATAACATCCCGTCAGGTTTAAAACACGAGGAATTTACAACACACATTACACTTCATGTTAATCCCGATAAACATCCGGCAGGTAAAACACAAATTACAACAGCCACCATACACTGTTAATCCCTGATAACATCCCCAGGGTAAAACCGAGATTACAACACACATACCACTGTAGATCCCTAGATAACAGGTCCCTCAGGGGTAAAACACGAGAATTACCAACAGCACATTACACGATAGATCCACTGGATAACAGCCTGTCAGCGGTAAAACCATAGAATACCAAACACCACATTACACTTTGAATCCCTGATAACAGGTCCCGTCAGGTAACCGAGGAATTACACAGCACATTACACTTGTAATCCCTGGGATAACAGTCCCGTCAGGGGTAAAAACACGAGGAATTACAACACCACATTACACTTAATCCCTGTAAACGGGTCCCGCAGGTAAAACACGAGGAATTACAACAGCTCACAAATACACTGTCAGATACCTGCAGGAACAGTACCGTCAGTAAACACAGAAAAACAGCCACATACACTTTAGATCCCTGGATAACAGTCCCTCAGAGAAAACCACAGGAATTACAACCCACATTCACTTAAACCTGGATAAACATACGTCAGACGACGAAAACACCGAGGGAATTACCAACAGCACATTACACTTTAGTACCGTAACAGCCGTTCAGGGTAAAATCTACGAGGAATACAACAGTCCACATACACGTTTAGATCCCTGTAAACAGGGTCCCTCAGGGTAAAACCAAGGAATTACAACCTAGCACAAGTACACTGTAGCTCCTCGTCGATAACACGTCCGTCAGCTGTCTAACAACACGAGAAGTACCCAACAGCACAGTTTTACCACTTAGATCCCGTCATGATAACACGGCTCCCGTCAGGTAAAACCACGAGGAATCACAACAGCACCATTACCCACGTAATCCCTGCGATAACAGTCCCGTTCAGGGTTAAAACACGAGAATTACAACAGCACATTACCACTGTAGATCCCCATTCTACGATATATATCTATCTCTCGTCAGGTAAAAACACAGGATTACAACAGCACATACTACTGTAATCTCCCCTTGGATCAACAGGTCCTCAGGGTAAACACGAGAATACAACAGCAACATACACTGTTAATCCCTGGATAACAAGGTCCCGCAGAGTAAAAAACACAGGAATTACAACACACATTACACTGTTAATCCCTGGTAACAGTCCCGTCAGGGTAAACACGAGGAATTACAACAGCAATTACCACTGTTAATCCCTGGATAAACAGTCCCGTCAGGGTAAAACACGAGAATACCAACAGCACAATTACACTGCAATTACCTGAAACAGTACCGCAGGGTAAACACGAGAATACAACACACATTTACACTTTTAGATCCCTGATTAAACAGGTCCTCAGGTAAACACGAAATACAACAGCACATTACACTGAGATACCTGTATAACATACCGTAGGGTAAACACGAGAATTACACTTTAGATCCCGAGAATAACAGATCCCATCAGGTTAAAACACGAGAAATACAAACACACATTACACTGTTAATCCCTGAGTAACAGTCCCTCAGGTAAAACACAGAATACAAACAGCACATACTGTTAACCGGATAACTGTCCCCGTCAGGGTTAACACGAGGAATACAACAGCACTTACACTGTTAGATCCTAAACAGTCCTCAGGGTAAAACCACGAGAATTAAACGCACATACACTTTAATCCTGATAACATCCGTCAGTTAAAACACGAGGAATACACAGCACATACACTAGTTTATCCCTGGATAACATACCCTCAGAAACACGGAGAATACACAGCACGATTACACTAATCCCTGAAACTGGCCCGTAGGGTAAAACACGAGAATTACAACAGCACATTACACTGTTAGAATCCCTGGATAACAGTCCCGTCAGGGGTAAAAAAACACAGAATCTACAACAGCACATTACATAGTTAGAACCTAATAATCAGTCCGTCAGGGTAAAACACGAGGAATTACAACAGCACCATTAACTGTTAGATACCTGATAACAGTACCGTCAGGAAAAAACACAGGGAAATTTAACAAACAGCACAACACTAGATACCGGATAACAGTCCGTCAGGTAAAAACACGAGATATTACACGTTAATCCCGATAAAGTACCGTCAGGGTAAAAACACAGGAATGACAACAGCACATTACACTAGATCGGGATAAACAACCTCAGGGTAAAACACCGAGAATTTACACAGCACATACACTGTAAACCTGATAACAGTACCGGCAGGTAAAACACGAGAAATGACAACAGCACATTACACTGAATACCGGATAACAGTCCTCAGGTGAAACCAGGAATACAACAGCACAGTACACAGTAGAGCCCTGGATTAACAGTCCGTCAGGGAAAAACACGAGAATACAACAGCACAGTACACAGATCCCGAATAACACCCGGTCAGGTAAAACACGAAATACAGGCAGCAAATCACGTTAAAGACATGGAAACAGACCGGCAGGTTAAAACACGAGGAAGACAACAGCACAGACACGGGAGATACATGAAAACATGACCGTCAGGAAACACAGAAGTACAACAGCACATTACACTGGAACCCTGATAACAGGCCGAGGAAACACAGGAAGACAACCAAGGCACATGAACTGATCCCGTGGATAACGTCCCAGCAGGGAAACACGAGAAGTATCACGTTGAGATATATGTAGCTGCTCTATGACAGCAGAGCACAATAAGGGCCAACAGAATTGCACAAGACAAGTCTGGTGTACACAAATTCAGTGTGAACGTGAGGCACGTGCGTGCATGTGGCACGGTAGGTGGGCGCCGGTGTGGGGATGGTGGAATGGCGGTGGGGAAGGCCGGAGGCAGGGTATGCGAAGGCGTCTGCTGAGAGGAGCCGGGGCGGAGGAGGTGATGGGGTGAGGGTGGTGGTGTAGGGTGGTAGGGGGGGGGAGCATGGGGAGGTCCAGACTGGTCCGGGGGTGGGAGGGGAGGAGGATGGGGGGAGGACACGGTGGGTTTCGTGTGACACGGGGGGGACACGGTGACACGGGTGGGGGGGGGGGTGGGGTGACACGGTGGGTGACCACGGTGCGGGGTGGGTGGGATGGGGGTGTGTGGGACACGGGGGGACGACGGGGGGCGGAAGTCAAACAAACACACAGGACTGGGCGGCACCCACAGCAAAAACGCCATGCCGCATAAGTCGGAGCACCGAAGGACGGGTGGAAGCGCCGGATATACAAGGAAAGAACAGCGGACGACGTGACGACGACGAGGAGAAAGAAGAACCACAGCCTGACCAGGAGCGCACCCTGCGCCATATTCGCAGCCAGGCACAGGTGGTATGGGCGAGCGGGGTGATGGAGGGGCGGAGCGGCACGGGTGGTGTCTGGGCTGTGGCTTTCTGGTGCTGTGATAGGAGGGCGAGGGGGGGCGAGGGGCGGGCGGCGGTGGTCAGCAGGAGAGAAAAGCATGGGCAAACCACCCACTCCACCCCCGAAGCGCAACCTTATTTACGTCAAAGTCCCACAAAAAAAATTACAAAAAAAAAAAAAAAAAAAAAAAAAAAAAAAAAAAATAAACAAAAAAAAAAAAGCAGCACGCCACGCTGAGAGACGAGGCGCAGAGATGAAACGAGACGTCAGAGGACGACACCCTGATGGCCACAGAACAAAACGCATGTAATACCGCAGACGCAGAACATACGCCTCCGATCATGAAAGACGGCAAAAACGGCGACGGGGAAAACCAAAGGGAGTGAGGGAGGAAAAGCAACACCCCGTAGAGACGGGAGCCACATGCCAGAAGAGAGAGAAATGTGAGGGACTGTGGATGGCTCGCAGCCAGGGGGGGGGCCCGCAACAGAACGCAAGGAAACAGGCCCAGAGGGAAAACAGAAGGAAACAACATGAAGAAGCACGAGAGAAAGAGAGGCGAGAGAGAGCCAACGTGTGTGGGTTGGAGTAAGAAGGAAAAAGAGACAGCCACGAGAGAAAATGAGCAACCACCGAGAAGAAAAAAGCAGAAAAGAGCCGCAAAAAGGAGAAAAAAAACCACCCATTAGCTACCGTGAGCTGAACCGTTCAGTCGATTTGTGTGACAAAAGAGGACACACTTCCTCACGGATCATACGGACTGCTGCTGTTTCTGTCCTGCTCGATTGGAAATCCCAATAACTGCTGTTTGTTCACGTCTTATTTTTTCAGCCATGAGTCCTGAAAATAGACATTAGCAACACTGTCCACGAACGTCTGCAGGGAAAGATGACCAGCACCAGCGCGCAGCGTAAGGTGAGCGTACATTTCTCTTTATTCATAGAATTCACCAACAAAAACAAAAAACAAAACACGACGTTGAGAGCTAGACTAGGGCTCATACAGGCCAATAACCACAGTACAACTACACCACAAACTAAGGTGGACAAAACAGGCATGGCGTAAGTCATATCCCAATCAAGACAACGAATAACGCTGTCCCTGATGAAGAACAATACCCAGGCCAAAACTTAGAAACAGAACAAGAATAAAGAAACAGAATGGCCCATCCTATCACACCTGGCCTAACCAAAAAAATAAGAGAATAAAAGCCTCTCTATGGCCAAGGAGCGTGACAAACACACCCTGACATACAAGACAGAAAACAGTCCAGCTTACTCAACTCTGTAGTGGTCCATGTGATACAAATGCACGGAGCAACGTCTCTATGAGCATCTCTCTGGAGGAAGAGAGTGAACACGTGTTACCTTAAGCGATATGAACTCGAGAATCATGAAACACTCTCTGGCACCAAAGAAGATGCAACGATTCACACATGAGAGCTCTCTCTAAATGACCTCACAATAAGCAGGAAAAATGAGAAAAATGATAAATGTGGTTTAAATAGCAGTGAAGACTGGTGTGATATATCTGGTAAATTATGAAATATCAGTGATGTATAACGTTCAATTATACATCACCTCTAAAATGCAGTATGTACGTCACATTTGATGTGTCAACGTGGAGCTGGTTAACTTTTAAAGAGTGCGTCACTACTTCCTGCCTTCCGTGAGGGAAAGTACTAGTTTCAATAAAACCATTGTCTGCTAAATAATTCAATCTGAAGTGGCAAGAAGTGTTTGTCTGATCTGATGTACTTCTATCCTGACAGTTGSTGTGAGTCTATAATGTAGTGGTATGTACTTCTATCCTGCCAGTTGGTGTGAGTCTATAATGTAGTGTTATGTACTTCTGAGCCTTTTCTCTCTACAGTCACTAGTCGTCATGCCAACCACCATTTAACGTGTCAATCATCTAGACCTACCTGCTTTGTTGGACTTTTAGCTGTATTCTGTTTCATGTCAGATTTATACCCTTTATATCATGTATGTGAATTACAGGTTGGAACCCGGTTTCACAATTTAATCACAGGTTAGATAAATAATTTATATATATTTGTCTTTTAATTACAACTATGACAAGCGGAATACAGTAAGCTGCCTATTTTACTCTGAAATCGAACAAGTCTGACATGATTGTTCAGTAACTTGATAGACAGCACGTACAATACATTCAATGACCCTTCGCCGTCTAATGTGTCATGTGATTCTCYAACGTTTTCTGTGGAGAAGAAGTCTTATACTTTATTCTGTCAGTCGTACAGAGGAAARGGAAGTTTAGCTGAAGACAAAGAGTCTGTCCCAAATAGCATCCTATTGCCTATATAGTACACTAGTTTTGACCATGGCCTATATAGGGCTCTAGTCGAAAGTAATGTACTATGTAGTGAATAGGGTGCAATTTKGGACAAATACAAAGTTAAGTCTTGAACATCTTCACAATACAGACTGTAGACCAGAGCATTTAATCTCCAGCTAATCCCATTAAGACTCTAATCCACTGTCAGTCTGGAGTTGTATGTCCTTTAATTCATTTAATGGTACAAATCCTCAAAATCCTGTCAAATTGCTTATGAAACGCTGTCACAGGCTGTGTCCTAAATGGCACCTAATCCCCTATTATAGTGCATTACTTTTGACTGGAGTCCAATGGGCCTTGGTCAAACATAGTAAGGTTTCTGGTCAAAAGCAGTGCACTATGTTAGGGAATAGGGTGCGATTTGGGATTGATGCTGAGAAAGTTTAACAATGCCCTTGACATGGGATCTTAGACCCGCTGCTGTGGAACTATGCTGCTCTT
>NW_019949160.1:8233-12126 GCF_002910315.2 Salvelinus sp. IW2-2015 | reverse complement strand
GACTCAAGAGAGAAGATAGACCCTGTGTTTCACACTAGCCTGCTTGGTGAGAAGAAATACAGCACATTTGATGTTCTGTACGAAAGACCTTTTATGGTTGAAGGTCAAGTTGTACGGCAGTGAGGAGTGGTTAACACACTGGGGGAATAGGCTGCATTGGTAAGCTGTGATTTGGTTTCACACGTGGATTCGTGGTAGTCTAGTGCGCTCGTAGGCCTAGGGGGGTTAATTGGACTGTGTAGAGGATGAGGGTGAGTCGGTGAGGAGTTGGCGTAGAAGGGAGGAGGCTTGAGACATGGGTCAGGTGTGCGATTGTGGGAGGTTGGGTGATGACGAGGCGGATCCAAACAGATTCGGGGCCTGCCCCCACAGTGTGGCTGTCCGGAATAGGGGTTGGTATAGGCCCGTAAACGCACGTAGCAACTGACAAGGGCTATATTAAAGAGGACGATCCTGCAACTACTGGAAGCATTCGATGGCGTTTGGGAGTTGGAGGAGAAGCAGTGGGGGTATTGTGATGTACTGGTACGGGGTAGGTGTTATCTGGTGTTTGGTCAGAATGGTGCCCGAGAAGAGTCATAGTCATGAAGCAGGGTGAAAAGAGAAAATGTGTGTCGCTTGTATGTACTCTCAGTCCCCCACGGCTAATAGTTGGTGTTGAGAACCTATTTATAGGTGATCACTAACTTCTAAGGCAATAAGGCCCAAGGGGGCGTTGGGTATACTTGGCCAATATACCACCGGCTAACGGGCTGTTCTTGAAGCACGCAATCAACGTGGAGTGCTTGGACACCCAGCCCTGTACCGTAGTTACTCGCGCCAATATCAATCAAACACCAACCAGAGGTGTGCCGTTATTGCGTATTAAAACTGTTACCAACTTAATTAGAGCAGTAAAAATGTATTTTATGTTATTGTAAACTTTATTAACTATAACATGTATGAGAAAATGTGTTCTCTTCAGTTCCATAGGGCATTAACCTAAGTCTGGGGGATTATGATGGGAGCGCTACGCTCCCTCGCGCATCGCTTCTCCTGTGAGGGCACGACTAAAAGTGTGCAGTATTACTGAGTCCAGGGCGCCACGTGGTCCTACTGCCAAGATCGCTATGCGGGATCACACCCTCGCGCAATGCTGTGCCTTCACAGGTAGGATTGAGCTACACATGTGGGCCAAAACGAGAGCTTTAGCATTTTGGGGGGGTGGCTGAGGTGCATTGAGGAATTAAGGATGGCGGTGGTTGGGGGAAATGGAGTATGATATGTAGCTGTAAAAGCTTGCGCTCTACAGTTGATGTTTACACCATCCTTATGATTCAGAGCCCCAGTAGCCATTTCTAACTGAGTGGCTTCTATCTGCCCATGGGAGGGGGGTGTGCATCACAAACAGTAATGATATTGTTACCCTTTTATGAGCGTATATTATAAGACTAAACGGCGAAAGGGTACAGTTTATTTCACTTTTAATCATGTCAGCGAATGTAAAGCAGTTTAACAGCACTTTTTTTGTTTCTTTTTCATCCTCTCCCGCAATATCCACTTAAAATATATTTCTTTATTTCCATGGGCTTTGCACAGAGTACCCTAGTGGGCTGGATACAACTGTATTAAGCCCTTACAAAATTGTCAGTCTACCATTATGGCAACGACGCAACCCCCACTACACATTATTAACTGTGATTAGTAAAGGTACAATCGAGAAAATATATACACATCTGAACATCTCCTAAGTTGGCTATCACTGAATAGAGTGGCAGCCTAAAGTGGTTAATAGGTAATCCTCTGGGTCCTCTGCCTGGGCTGAACGGCGGGGAAAGGTCATGGGTTGCACCCCAATGAATCCGTTGCCCGACTCATCATGAGATGTCGAGTCCTTACATGTATGGTTGGTGCTGTTTCCAATGTATCCTCGTTGGCAACATTTGGAACAAAGGTCAGCTTTATGAACACAATGAACACAACTTATACACTCTGAGGTTCCGCGCTTACGCTTGAGACTGCAGCACTGCAGACCGGAGTGGAACTAGGATGTAGTCGGGGGTCCCACTCCCGTTCCATGTTGTGACCGCCAGGCCGTTTCCCGATGGCTGTGCTTGCCCTGATCTACTACTCCTCTGCCACATGCTAATGCACTGCACTTTGTAGGAATGATGATGGCAAGGTCTGTTGCCCAGTGCTCAGTAACAACTTTAGCATTTTCTTTTCCTCCCTGTTTGGTTGACTTGGTTTTCTGTTGGAGCGACTCCCTAACTGATCTGTCCCCCTGACGCTGCACTGACTTGTTACTATGGAGGCTATCCCTGACAGGTCACTTCTCTTTGATGCTTCATTATGCCTCAATCAATTTTACTCAGGAGAGGATTGGTATTTCTTTGTTTTCTTGGGCTGTGGTCTGTGAAGGGCTTCTGACTGTGCACAATGTCCTCTCCGCTATCCCGGTTATCTTCACTCTGTACTTGGCGTTCCTCGGTGTGGGTGTGAACTTACGTGAAATCTTGGCCTTTGCAAGCGTTCGCTTTCATTGCCCTGGGCAATTAGCATTTTCTCAAGCAACAGTTCATCACTGGTGTTAATATTCTGGAGATGCACTCTCATCTCTGCCCTGACATTATCATTTGTTAATCCTGTAACAATGGCCTGCAMGCATTMGCTCTTGACTAACTCTGTMCCATATTTCAGTCCTGATTGGGCACYAGCTGAGGCTGATAACARTTTCTMTCTCAGGTCAAAGACTCGGACTAGGWAGTCCAAGGCAGACTCTCCCGGCTCTTGTGTTGCTTTAGTCAACTTGTGATACAGTTCAGTAGCATCCTTCTCTGCATAATGTGTCCTCAAGATTTGCCTTAGTGTGTAGAGTGTCATGTCTGTTTTTCCCTCCAGATAACTCCTCATCTTAAGCCCTGGGCTCACAGCTCTGATTACTGTGTAGCGGTATTAATTAGAGAAAGGTATAGAAGATTTTGTTCGGGCGCCAGGCAGGTATTAACCCTGCCGAAAGAAAAGAATAGTAGAACAGCGAGAGTACCACTACCAGACCCACACACATCAACAGAAGAGACTGCCTAGAGTGTAGCCTGTTGACCAGATAGCCAGCGGAGAGAAAAAGAATACACACCCTATAGATCACACATCACATCACAGTCCTTCCACAATTCTTGGTAACCCCACCAAACATACCTCATATAACAATAATGGCAGAGCAAATAAACAGCAACTTCATACAATAACAAATTAACCCAGTCATCACACAGAGGATTTGCAATAGTTTGTATTTTCTTCCTGGGAAGGAGTGCAGAGGGTATGAATGTGTGGTGTTCATATACACACTAGTCCAGCTCCAATGAAACGTCAATGTACTTAGGAAAGAGTCGGTTGCAGTGTAAAGCACTGGAACATAGCGTGAAGAGAAAGAGAGAAAGGGAACAAGAGAGGGCTTAGCTGTGGTCTTGAGGTTGCAGGTATCCGGTCTGACTGTCCGATGGTATGTTGGGTTGTAGTTGAACGCTTCACAACAAATGTTGCTACTTATCCATTTGATCCATAACCATCGTGGTCCCAAATGAGAACAACCACGTCGTCGAGCAATCACACCGAGGATTGATCCAAACACTGTACAACCACATACGCTGAAGACAAACAAAAAACCTCTGCAGCATAGCACACAACAAAAACTGTCGTGCCAATCAATAGCTCCTCCCCAAAAAGCTTAACGAGCTCTTTTATTCCCTCCTTCCTTACTGCTCATGCTCTCTTAAAGTGGCAGCGCACGGTGAAGGCTCCGTGCAGGATTTCGCCACAACTGCTTCTATCATTTCTAATTCATGGTACCCTTTTCTCCTTCCATTTTCAATCTGATGTTGTAGGGTGCTGAAGCTGAGCTTATCTTTCTGATT
>NW_019949160.1:0-4871 GCF_002910315.2 Salvelinus sp. IW2-2015 | reverse complement strand
TATTCCACTTGTATCGTTGGCACCGACTGACTGGCAGACTTTTCACAGTATCCTCAGAGTCCGATAGTCCTTTGATTTCGTCTTTCAGTTGAAGCAGCCAAGACATTCCCTCATCCTCTGATTCCATTAAATCCTCCTTCTCACAGTAATTTTCCATCAATGTGCGCCGCAAAGCGAGATGGCTCTTTCTTTACTTCAGAGTCATCTACACCTCCTATTCCACAACGTACACACACAGTGCGCGAATTTGTCCTCAGTTAAAGTCCATAAACTCTGTTGGATTTTATCCAACAACGTTTTCCCTCTCTCGACTCATTGTCCTACTCACGTGGCAACAACGACAATGCAGGCAATGGCAAGATACTACAATCCGTTAGGTGGTTAGCCTGCTAACGTTAGCTAGCTAGCTACGCTCCCAATGTCTCTCACTCGTTGTTCCGTTCCAGGAATATGGGCCGGTGCTCACATGAAAATAAATCTCAGCAGTACCTCCAAATTTGTTACCCTTTCTGTGAGCTATAATATAAACTACAATGCGAAAGTACAGTTTACTTCACTTTTAATCATGTCAGCACATGTAACAGCAGTTTACAGCCCTTTTTTTGTTCAACTTTATTTATACAGCCCTTCTTACATCGGCTGATATCTCAGTGCTGTACAGAAACCCAGCCTACAACCCCAAACAGCAAGCAATGCAGTGTAGAAGCACGGTGGCTAGGACAAACTCCCTAGAAAGAACAAAACCTAGGAAGAAACCTAGAGAGGAACCAGGCTATGAGGGTGGCCAGTCCTCTTCTGGCTGTGCCGGGTGGAGATTATAACAGAACATGCCAAGATGTTCAAATGTTCATAAATGACCAGCATGGTCAAATAATAATTATCACAGTAGTTTCGAGGGTTTCTTCATCTTCCTCTCCCCAATTCACTTAAACTATATTTCTTTATTTCCCATGGGCTTCACCAGAGTACCCCCTAGTGGCTGGAATACAACTGTATATAAGCCCCTTACTAATATATCATTCACACAGAATTAAGTGGGGCATTTGAAATCCCCCTTTGGCCATTAACAACCTCCTTATATTTCCATGGCAGTCTTTAGAGGGAATAGTGTACAAACAGTAGGCCGTTAGACTGCAGCTCATTACGGTGTCTGAGGCAGGGAGTCTGGGCCTGCTAAATTACTATCATGTCCAGGAGGGGGGACTGCTACTGGGTCTTTCAGGTGGGGGTTGAAACTAGAGTTGTTCTGATGGAGTTGAGGCCACCACAATAATTAGCTGCTAGTTGTAATCTGCAAATAGTGCCAGTATTTATTTTCACCCAAAGTTGTTATTTTCATGTATTTATTATCATTCATTGACATTGCCATGTGCTCATCGCTTGGGAACAGTAAGACATTCAAGGCTTCAGTCTTAAATATCATGCTGTGGGTGCCACAAGGAGAAATACACAAGTGTGTACACTTGTACAGGTGTGTGAGAGCCAGTGGCGATTTTAGCATGTAAATCTTGGTGGGGCAAAAAACAACAAGTGGATTAATGCCAGCAATGCCACTACACAACATTCAACATTATATTAACTGCACTATAATGGTGACAACCGGTGCCCGCAAACTGTTAGGGCCTACATAAAGCTATCCCAACAGCAGAGTCTCAACAGCAGTCCCAACACCTTACTACTACTACACCTGGCTATCAGTGGAGCCTTGTCTGGCAGCCAAACAGTTCATTCAGCCTAATTTACTGCCTTTAAAAAAAACATTGCTGATAGGGCGACTTGCTTAAACAAATGTGATTTCTGCTGACAATTGAGATGTACAAACTGGCATAAGGGGACGACGAGGATAAGAGGCAATCCGTAATTTCGATTAAGACATTAATGAGCGAGCTAGGACGGACAAGGTCAATAACTATTTGTTCAGCACTTTTGAAATGTACAGCGACAGAATTCAGAACATGAGCCGTTCTTACAGTGTTCTCCTTGTACACCAAGTCAGAACCATAGGATAAATAAATGGGGCATGTAAGCAGACAATGAAAGCTCTTACAATATTCAATGATTACATTTCTCAAACAGGTTATAGGCTACATGTGCACCACCAAGTCAGAACAGTAGACAAAATGAGGTGAAAATAGACCATGTTAGTAGGACATGGGCTACGAAGATTGTTTATTCCCGACTTCCCAGTTGTCTTGAACTCACTGAAGTAAAGTTTTCGCAGTTCCGACTTAAGTTGTTTTGAGCGCGGCACAAATTATGCTTCATTGACAGCATGGCCAATGATGAATGTTCATAATTTTAAACTTGGAAAAGAGCCTCTTAATCCCAGATTTGGAACAGCACAGCCACTCCACTGAATAGCAGGCTAGTGATTGCTTTGCAATGCTTGCCATTAGCCCCTGTCACTGATTCTTTCCAAACCGCTCATTGTTGAATTTGCGATTTCCAACTTGTTGTGTAATGTATGTCCAGTGGCCGATGAGCTTTATCTATTATTTCTATTCATAAGGATTAAAAAGGATTTGCCAGTAGATTGTCGACTTGATTCATAATGATGACTGCTAGCTAAGATTTTGAAAGTAGGATGTTGACATGATCAGTCCAATCAAAGCTACTGTACATTTAATGTGATTTGATGTCATTTTATCTGTGGCCAATGACCTTGAGCCTTCTTGGATGGGCACTTCTAATGTAACTCTATGGTAGCACCCAAGGGGCTAGAATTTTCTAGGTCTACCCTTAGACTTGGTAGTGACACAGTGTCCCCATGAGTGACAGAATACTGAGCCAATCATGGCGCAACTCTCCATATTTTCTAAGGGCTTTCCCCACCACCACAGAAAGCACTGAGCTAGGCTGAAACGCCAGCATTTTGGAGCGGCTTTACTCAAGAAAACAAAAGTGACTGTTTGTATGCGGCTTAATTAACAAAATGTTATATTATATATATATGAGCTCAACCGATTAATTTTGGCTGATTTCAAGTGTTCATAACAATCGGTAATCGGCATTTTTGGACACCGATTATGGCCTATTACATTGCACTCCACGAGGAGACATCGTGGCAGGCTGACTACCTGTTATGCGAGTGCAGCAAGGAGCCAAAGTAAGGTGCTAGCTAGCATTAAACTTATCTTATAAAAAACAATCAATCTTAACATAATCACTAGTTAACTACACATGGGTGAAGATATTACTAGTTTATCTAGTGTCATGACGTTGCCCTCTTTGGGTGCGGCGAACACCATCCCCCTCTCCCTGTCTTCTATAACTAGGCTGCTGTGGTCAGAGAGGTCGTAAATTCCTCGAAGAGATTATCTCCTCATGGCCACAGTATAGAGACAGAGTGAAGTTTCATAGAGAACAAAGGAATTTCTTCCACCTCACAGAACTTGAGGTCCGAACAACATTTATGTTCCGGAGAAGGTATAAAAGATCGGTGAAGAATCCAGCTACGAACTGGTCCGTTTGTTACATTTTGGTGAGGCTCATGGGAGATGGTGCGGCCACATTACCATAACGCTGTTTATATAATAGCCTCAGATATGAGGTTTACATCTAATTGTTGTATAAGATGAATGAGTGAGGATGATACTGTTTGTAAAATTGTGTAATGTGATTTTGGACTTTTTAAATGAAGGAATCTCCAATTCCCTTTTGTGTTTAACTAAATCAGAGGACCGCCCATGAGCACAGTTATGGTCGGGCATCCTGGGACAGGCCCTTTTCTGCCCTTCCGAATAAAATCCCCACTCGGGTTTTCTATTATAGACCATGTTTTTCTCTATTACAAGTGGACAAAGGTTGCAGACCATTGCTGAATCTTTTAACCATACCACGTGGTTAAACTCTTAGACTATCGATACCGACAGAATAAGAACAAGTCTTTGATATTAATTACTAGTCTGCAGCTAGGAATTCGGAATCATTGAACGCGAAGAACGACAACCGCCGAAACATCCATTCTACAACAACATGAATGTCACTCTGAACTATCCCCTCTAACCACGACAGACAGAGAGAGAGAGAGAGGGCGAGAGAGAGGACGGAAACTCTCCAACAGAAACTAACTTTTCAACAGCGATCAAGACGACACACTGAGCGTAAATACACTGCTCAAAAAAATAAAGGGAACACTTAAACAACACAATGTAACTCCAAGTCAATCACACTTCTATGAAATCAAACTGTCCACTTAGGAAGCAACACTGATTGACAATAAATTTCACATGCTGTTGTGCAAATGGAATAGACAAAAGGTGGAAATTATAGGCAATTAGCAAGACACCCCCAACAAAAAGGAAGTGATTCTGCAGGATGTGACCACAGAGACCACTTCTCAGTTTCCTATGCTTCATGCTGATGTTTTGTCACACTTTTGAAATGCTGGCGGTCTCCACTCTAGTGCGTAGCATGAGACGGATCTACACCCACACAAGTGGCTCAGGTATGCATTCATCCATGGTGGCACACAATGCGAGCTTGGCAAAAAGGTTTTCTTGTCCTGTGCAGCGTATGTCCAGACATGGAGGCGCTACCAGGAGACAGCCGTACAATCAGGGAGGAGCGGTAGGAGGCAAACAACCCAGCAGCAGGACCGCTACCTCCGCCTTTGCTGCAAGAGGTGCACTGCCAGAGCCGCTGCAAAATGACCCTCCAGCAGGCCACAAATGTGCATACCACCCTCATGGAGTCTGTTTTGACCTTTGAGCAGACACATGCACATTGTGGCCTGCTGGAGTCATTTTGCAGGGCTCTGGCAGTGCACCTCCTTGCACTAAAGGCGGAAATGGCGCCACCACCAACTGAAGTCTGACAGTAAACCGTTGCATAAACCTATGTAAGAATGCTGTTCATTGACTATAGCCTCA